>NW_006439192.1:27805087-27810394 GCF_000325575.1 Pteropus alecto | reverse complement strand
AAAGAACCCAACCAACACTTTTCCTGAGCTATTTCACTAGGTTAATTTAACAACCATTTACTAGCATTTACTGTTGGTCATCCACTTCCATAACTTGAGCCCTCCCTCTCTCTGCTAGGAATTCACAAGTTACATCTGTTTTTGGAGGTAGCAGCTACAACTCCTGAGGCCCCACTGGCATGTCAAAAAGAACTACCTTCAGAACAAACTCATGGTTTCTCCTTTTCTCTCCTCTCATTCCCTCCCTGGAGCACATCTGTCTCTCCTCTTGGGTTCTCTGTCTCTGCTGATGACATAGCCTACTCCCAGTCACTTGGGCTAGAGATCTTAGATTGATCTCTTTCTCGGTCTATATCAATTTCCACAGCTAATCAATATCTTGTGTTCTCCTTGGAGTTGCCTTCAGGACCTGGCCTTCCCATGTTACTTCTCCCTCACTACTACTCACGCTCACTCTGCTCCCAGCCACACTGATCTCATAGATGTTCCTTCAAAGGGCCAGATGCAATCCTGCCCCCAATGCTTTTGCATTTGCTGTTTCCTTTGCCTGAAAGGCTTTTCTCAGTCTCTATTCTTCATCTTCACCCCTTTGCTTAAATATCCTGTGCCACCTTTCCTAATCACCTTATTTAATCACCAAGAACCTGATAACTGACTCGTCTTAATTCCTTCCAATGTTTTATTTTCCTCCATAACTGTCTAACATGTTATATAATTTTCTTCTTATTTTTATTTATTATATTCCCCTCTCCCCACCTTGTAACCTACACTGTAGAAATTTTTATCCCCAAGGCTCATAGTAGCGCCTCGCCCAGAGTAAACACTCAATAGGTATGTGTTTAATTAATTAAGTACTCAATCTCTCCCTGCCATCATTATTTTTTTTCTTCTTTTTACATTGTTTCAAGATACTTTATTTTTAAAACAGGGCACAGCACTAAGCTTTTGGCCCATTCTGATATCTTACAAGCTACATTGCTTGATGAGGGGCACTCTTTAGTAACATATTTAAAAAGTAAACAAAATTCATATAAAACAAATATTGAAATAGCTTCCATAAATTGCTATTCTTCTAATCTTGCTACAATGCTGCATCATGGCATATGTTTCTGACCCACGTGGAAAAATTACAAGTCTGGTTGTTTGGAACTGCCATCTGGCACAGCTTTTTCTAATAAGATCTGTGTCATGGCCCTTCTCAGCTATTAAGGGCTTAGACTTGTCAGGGAGGTGGTATCCTCAGCTATCCCAACTGTTCTTTGTCCTCGCCATGAAAAGACAAAAGTATCCTGTACCTTCTGGAAAAGCAAAGTCCCATCCTCCAGGAATATAGTAGTGACTGAATCTTTCAAGTCTCCATGATCTTTTTATTTTAGTTTTCTACTCACACTGAAGCTTTTGTCCCTCCCTCTTTTCTAATAAGATCATTTTAGGATGATAAATTTTTGTCTAAAAGCCAGGTAATATCCTGCTTTTATTTTTTAAAACATTTCTCCATTATAAAAACAACACATGCACATTTCATTTAAAAAATTAAATACAGGGAAAAAAATTACACAGATAATTACTATCTATATTTTGCATATTTTGCCATGTTTCTTTCTATGAACATTTTCACATGAATATATACTTCTTGCTTTTCTCCAATTGAGATTATAACAACATGTCAATGTTAATACAAAATCTTCATGTACATAATTTTGAATAAATAAATATTTAATATAATTTAAATAACTATTATTTTTCTTTTTTTTATCATTCACTTATATTAGGACACATATTTCCAAACTAAATTGCATTAAACTAAAATTGAGATCACCTTCTTTATGCATATGGCTTTCCTGACTTTGGGGTTATTGTCTTAGACTGGGTTCCAGAGAGGAATTATTGAATCAAACAGTATGAATGGTTATAAAGCTCTTGATATCTACAATCTAACTTCTTTTTAGAGACGTTTTCCTTAAACTCCATTAGGTGCAAAGAATCTCTCACCTTAGTCACTGGGAATAACTATAGAAATTCAGGGCAAAAATCCAAGCCATGAAGCTAGGCCTCATGTAACATCACCAAATGAACAAGAACTAGCTGAGCCACACAGGCTGCAACTGTAGGTCATTCAGGACTCAGGGAGCTCTAGAGGCCAGTTCATCACCTTGTCCCCCATCAGCAGTCACAGCCCAGGAAGTTGTGCCCTTTAGATCTGCCATTAACAGCTGGTCTGTTTTGTCTTGTGCTCCCCTTAGCAACTCCCAACTCCCTTTCATATTTTCAGTTCATTTTTCCCACGGAAACAATCTGATCAGCTCAGCGAATAGGCATTGTGCCTATTTAGACTGATTTTTTACTTCAGGCAACATCAGTGGTCACTTGGACAGATTATTTTCGGCTACTCTTGGTTAAGTGCCCATGTCTGCCTCAGACCTTTGTGAGTTTAGCGAGAGCAGAACATAAACCCCTCCCTGCCCCGCCTCAGTGTTGGTAATCTGCTCGAAATTATTCAAAACTATTTAAACAGCAGTGAATGGCAGAGGCGCTGACCAGTCAGTCCCAGCTTGTGCCTCATGGCGGGGTGTCCCTCCCAGACCCCAGTTCTGGGTGCAGGCTCAGCAGGCTCAGTGGTCAGTCTATTTGGTACCAGCTTATAGGCCTAAAGGCAGAGTACACAAAGCATTCAGTTTCACACAAACGTGCTTGCCATTTGTAGTGCTGCTGTAGGTTTTTTCCTAAACTCAGAATTTCTGATAAATTCTATTCCACAGATCTCCATTTTTAAAAAGATTATAAATATATGGTACATTTATAATTGCTACATTATAACATATATCCTGACAAGTGAGAATATTCATTTCGACCAGATATCTGTTAAAAACTAAACATTCTGCTTATAGTTTTACATATCTGATGATTATAATAATTTTCCACAGGTTAGCTTCTGGCTCTACGTATTTCAAGTCTTGTTTCTTTTCTACTACCTGCATAATTTTGGTATCAGGCACCATAAGACATGTACATATTTCAATATGACCTCTGGCCCTGCAATTTCTAGTCAGAATGGCAGGTGGTTGGCAAAGCAGGTGGTAAGAGTATTTCTGGAAGCCGTTCCTGCCGCAGGACACCTAGCAACAACCTGGCTGTAATGGAAGTGACTCCATACCACATAAATAGATCCTATTAAATCCAAACCAAATGTATCTCTGAGTCAACTGCCTTTTAGCCTTATTCCAAAAGTCACCGATACCCTTCCAATGCCACACTGCACAAGGGAAAGTGACCGAGAGGAAGTCTAAGTAGAAAGAGAGCAGCAGTCTTAACCAGTCATGATTACAATATCTTATTTTGCAGAGTTTTCAAAAACAAACATAACATGTTGAAAAATTGTTGGGACTCTTCCCAGGGCCTCAAAAGGGGCACCGAAGCTTACACTTTATTAGTCCACAGCAAATCTGCCTTGGGTTATGTGCATTTGTAATTTTGATAGATATTGCCAAATTGCACTCCATAGAGGCTGTACCAATTTACTCTTGTACCCATAATGCAAAGGCTTTCCTCCCCAAGGTCTTGACTGCAGATGTGTTATTAGATTTGTAGATTTTTGCCAATCCAATGAATAGGCAAAATAGAATAGTTACATCTTACATTTCTTGAATTATAAATTGAGCATTTTCTCCTAGGTTTAAGAGTGGTATGTGTTACTTTTTCTGTGAATTTACATTTTATTTTCTTTGCCTTTTGTTCTATTGGTTTGTTGGTTCTTTTTTAATTGATTGCTAGGAGCTCTTTATACATTGGTAGATTAGCTTTTTAGCTTGATATGAATTGCAAGCCTTTTTTTATATGTTTGTTGTTAATCTTTTTTATTATTGTTATGTGTGTATGCTTTTTGTCATGATTTGCTTTTGCCAGACTAGAGATTAATTATTATATTATTTTGTATAATGCTATCAGTTTTCTTTAATGATTTCTGTACTTTTAGTCATAGAAGAAAGGTCTTCTCCACTTTAAGATTATAAAGAAGTTTTTCCATGTCTTCTAGTATAAAAAGGATTTATTTTTTTTTCTACTTGAATCTTTGATCTATGTGATATGGGAAGTTTTTTAAATTGATAGTTTATATGAAGATTCCAGATTCTAAAGAAGATAGAATTCTACATATTCATCAAGGAAAGGGTACAGTTCTTTAGCTTTACCTTAAAAAGAACTATACTTCTAATTAAAGCTTAAATATTAATATGCTTCCTTCATCTAGTTAATATTTATCAAACACCTAATATGTGCTCAATCATTATATTTCCCTGTTTTGAAATAAATAAAGACTACTCTACTCTCAGAAATAGAAATAAAATACAAATGTAATTATCAGTGGCCAGAAATAAAAATTCTTCATGCTTCTCAGACATTTTAATATTTATAGCATTACAGATGGTTCTGTCCATTCTTCATGGTTGATGCCACATGCTTCCTGTTGAGGAACTGGTCCTTCTGTGGGGATGAGCAACCTTCTTTTGTAGTGTAGGTACTTATTTTCCAAGAAAAGATCAAATGCTCCTGTCGGCTGGAAACACCCACTCTTCATGTTGTTTCCAACGGGTTCTCACTCCCACATTCCAGACATGTCCAAACTAAACTCTGGTCAGAAAAAGACCTGGCCCTGATTTCCAGTGCAACTTGTTGTCTTATACTCTGGAATTAAATCAGAAAAATATCTTATTCTTTATTCACAACGATAATTTAATACTTATGTGATAACTTTACATTAATTAATACTTATTCAATATCATCATCATCTTTATTCTTCTCTGGTGTTCAGAGATGAATCACTAACTGTACTCTTTTAACACTTAGTTCTATGGTTCTTCCTTTAATACTTAACAGCTCTTTTAGCAAATTTAGGGAACTAGAACCTGCTTATTGTTGAAGAAAAGTACCATCTTTGAAGCATAGTTTAAAAACTAATAGTAATACTAGAACTGAACGATGCCTCTGAGACTCTTGGTTCAACTCCTTCATTTTAAAGATAAGGAAGACACCCAGAGAGCTCTAAGCTTAATCACACATTATCTATATTTATCCTGAATCATCATGCCCATAAATAAGAGGACTTAGCCCTCTTTATTTTTATTTGATTAATTCATGTAGTTAGCATGTTAGTTTTGTTTCTTTTTAAAAATGTATAAATGTAAAACAGTTGGGGGAAAAATCACCCCAAATCTCTCTACCTAGGGACAATCATTATTAAAAGGCAGCATGACCATCACTAAGGGGATAAGTTTTGGAGCCAGTGCCAGTCAAAACACAATCACTTAATCT
>NW_006439192.1:27800493-27805038 GCF_000325575.1 Pteropus alecto | reverse complement strand
TGTTCCCTTCAAAATGAAGATTAAAGCCTAATACATAGGTAAAGCATTCAGGTCAGTGACGGACATGGTTGTATTCAATTCATATTAGCAATTGTTAGTATTGCAGTTGAATTAATACTCTGTACATTTTTATATCATGCTTTTTTTTAACTTATTATATCATATGCATTTTCCTAGGTCATCAAAGAATATTAATACACATATTTATGTCACAGCCATCTTTATAGAGAAAAATGGAATTATTTTCCGTTTCAATGCCAAGCTTCCATGTATCTTCTCCCCAAGAGAAGAAAAGCTGAATCAGCAGCTGCCAACAACAACAACAACGAAAAAGGAAACAAGGGTAACTTAAGAGGAACTGTTTTGGAAAAAACAGCTGTATTCACAAGGGTGTGCATGAGAATGCTTTAACGCATGCATTTAGAGAGTAAAGGATATAGAATAATTGATAGCTATATTGGCAGATCAAAGTGTCTCAAAGGCATTGCAGTCCGTGGAGTTAAATTGTTTGCAATTTTTCTGCATTTAGTGTGTGTATTTTGTGTGCATAATAATAATTTGTACGCACACAGGACCTTTCATCTGGGGAGGAGCTCCAAGCACTTTGAAGATGTTAATAAGAAAAAGATCTGCTAATTAAGATTGATTAAAAATAAAAACTCTCCTTTTAACATGTTTACATGATTGCTGGGAAGGTTCTGACTTAAAGAGATTTCTTATCACGGAAGAATTATTTCATATGTTTTCTTTTTAAAACATACTGTTGAATTTAGTGTACTGATAAAATGTCTTTCTCTGGACAGTCACACCAGACGTATCAAGAGTAATGCAACAGCCCATGACATGCTCACTTTGGAGTTTGCATTTTTACCCAGAAAATGTTTTTGGATAGAGCAAAAAGCAGTACTATGTTAGGTATTTTTAGCAAATTTTCAGGTTATATCAGATAAAGTTTAGACTAAACCCACAAAACAAACTTAGGAGAAGGACAAAGCATTCACAGATATTTCTGAAATCTTATTTGTTAAATGAAATTCAGATAGTAAAAACTGTAGAGCCCTTTACCCCAATGCATGGTAAATAGAATGACTTTAGTGGTTCCACAAACTTCCTCCTCAATTTCTCTACATCAAACATGCTAAAGCAAATCTTTACATAGGTGAAGTCAATTCACAAAACCTTCCCTAATGCCAGCTGTTAGAACTGGACAGTTCCTTTCTCTCTGTGCCTTGGGCAGGGACTATGTTATTTGCTGAATACATATTATTTGTGCAACTATTTAATATTTAAGTCGTTATTTTCTTATGTCAGATGTTTATAGTTCTGCCCTACTAGAGTGTTAACTTCAAGAAGGCAAAAATCTATCTTATTCATCTTAATATTCTCTAGAGGACTTAGGACAGCACCTAATCCTTAACACAACATACCCAGTACTAGTTCTTTTAATTAAAATTTTTATTATAGCATTTTTATAATAGAAAAAGAAATTGGAAACAACATAAATGTTCATTAATAGTGCATGGGCTAATTAAAGTTATGGGACATCCATATAACAGATCAACGCTGTGCCAGTACTAAAAAGAATGAGGTAGACTTGGAAAAATTCAGTGCTATGTGGAATGAATAACTCAAGTGGGAGAATATATTTTTTGGGATCTCATTTTTTGTGAAAACAAAACCAAACCAAATGGGTTGTGGATAGATGCTTGAGGTGAGTAGATAAAGCACTAGACAGACAGACTGGTCAATTTTATTTATTTTTTTGTAATTCATGAAACTAGAAAGCCCTGAAAAATGTGAACAAATTATCCACAGTGAGTATTTCTGGTGAGTGGAGGCGAGGGGATTGGAAAGTCGTGGCCGTGGGAGAAAAGTCCTTCACTTTTTACTTTAACTTCTGTACTGTGTGAAGTTTTAACACTGAACAAGTATTGTTTCTGTTCACTTAAAAAAAAGGAAACTATTTTTCGACTTGAAGTTCGCATTTGTTAAACTTGCCTTCACTGGTTCCAGTGACATAATATCCCACATTTCTCAATTTCACAGCCTTTCTCCAAGACAGAGGTTCTGGCACTGAGCAAGCCAGAGGGGACAAAGTCTTTCTTTTTCAAGAGTCAGCATTTGGCTGTATTCAAACTAACTCCCGTGGGCAAGTCCCCGGGGCACCATTCCAGGGCCTTGCTTTCTAAACTCGGTCTGCTCATGGGCTGGGACTGATTCCCTGGCAGACTTTGAAAGGCATCAAAATCTCTCTGGTAACTTTCCTAGGGTTTCTGGTCTCTAATGAGACACCGACCTTTTTCAGTTGTAAATCAGTTTAGATCAAAATTCAAGCAGGAGGCATACTGCCCCTGAAATCCTTTCTGCTTTCTTTTGGCCACTGCTTCGCTGACCTGAAACTCCTGCCCCATGGGGGACAATCGGAAATAGCCACCTGGGGTAATTTCCTAAGTGACCGGTCTCTTGTTTTGACGAGCAGAGGAGTAATCTGTTTTCTACAGTTTATGTAGGTTGCCTTGTTGCCAGCATGATTCTCTTAATTGAACACTCTCTAAAATGGAAGGACGAGAGGGAATTTGTGTGACTATTATAAATTAATCCACTTTCCTGTGGTCTGGCCTGGCCCATTTTTAGTAGGGGCCGGTTTAGGGTTTAGTTTGTGAATATACAAACTTGCCTACAATGTGAAAGAGGAAAGAACACCCTCTGGTGGTGAGATCATATCCCTGCACCATACACCCTAAATTTCAGCTCCTAGCCAAGCTGTCTTACCTGCACTGGTATCCGAGTATGCGTGAGCATTTTTTAGTCACAGAAATCTGTACCTGAAGGAATCAATTCCATCTTAATCTTGAGTGATGTACAGTGATACAGGCAGTGATATAGGCAGTAAAATTTCTATTTCTCAATTTTGTTTTTATGTTCTAAATTACTGTGTCATACATTATGCAGATTAAAATCGCCATCATTACACAAACTGCAGAGCTTGAATTGATTTTGGTGCATACCATTACTAATGATGTCATTATTGTTATACTTATTTAAGACCATTTTGGTTTTCAAAATGTGTCTGTTCTGTAGTATAAAAGATTTTTGGTGCTCAGAATGTACTACTACATTCTGAGGCATGCTACAGCATTCGGATGTATTCACAGTCATAGATGCCAGTCTTTTCATTAATCTAGCCACTTGGGTTGTCAGAGCTGGGTTGATTGCACAGGAACACTATCAGAAAAGATACTCTGGCAACATAGTGAGCAGGCCTGGCGTGGAGTGTTCGGTGTAAGGTGGAGTTCCCATGCATTTTGACATTTGCCTTCCTCAGACTCTGCCCTCGACTTTGTCTTTGGGAATAAGACCATGAAGTTCACTGTTTCCTGTTCCGAATGTTTCTTTTAGTTTCTGTTTTGTGAGAACTCTGTATTAAGCATTTTCCCTTGACCGTTTGTCCTCCCAGGCCTGAGACTTCTTCTGAAGTGAAGAGAGTTGAACAAACTTGGGGCTCCTTCTTGAGAACTGGGCCTTATTACCTGCCCCCCCCCCCACCACCACTGGTCGTTGGAGAATGCAGTGGTCTTGGATTGTGGCACCAGAATTTGAGACGAGAGAGGAGAAAGAGGCCACAGTCCATTATTTAAAACTTACATTTGCTTCTTGTCAAAATGTCGTCGGCCACCTGGTACGTAGGAGAATGAAGGGTTGCCCAGGACCCCGATCTCTCAATGTTAAAACCACAAAGTCCTAGACAAACCAGAGAAGTCGGTCACCTCTGTGTGGGTTTCAGGACCATGTAAACTCATTCTTTGTTCCTCTCACTCTCCCCAGTTAATCATTCTTCCTTTTACTTCATATCTGCCTGAGCACTATTTCTATGCCTCCTGATAAAATCTGTGCTGTTTGAAAACGATTACACATTAAGGATTTACTATACTGCGAGAGTGTTAACCATGGAAAACTTTTCATTTTCATTTAAGTTTAAAAATTATACAAACATGAACTCGAGGCAAGCATGCCTATGCCATTCTATTGTAATGATTTTATCATCGTTTATAGGCACTTAGTGAAGGTTGACTATTACATGCAGACTCTGTGGTGGGTGTGGGGAGCTGAATGGATAAACAGATAAATGACACAGAAATTAACAAGTGCTAGGGGGGTGGTGTAGGAGGCCAAAGAACAAAGTGATTGCTATGGGCTGGGACAACTGGGAGAGACTTAATGAAGGAAGTGGGAGGTGGAGAGGAATCTAAGAAGAAAAGGTAAAATTTAGACTATTACATGCAGACTCTGTGGTGGGTGTGGGGAGCTGAATGGATAAACAGATAAATGACACAGAAATTAACAAGTGCTAGGGGGGTGGTGTAGGAGGCCAAAGAACAAAGTGATTGCTATGGGCTGGGACAACTGGGAGAGACTTAATGAAGGAAGTGGGAGGTGGAGAGGAATCTAAGAAGAAAAGGTAAAATTTAAATGAAAAAAGTATTCCAAGCAGAGGAAACAGTTGCCTGGAATAGACCAAGGAATGCCTGGGTGGGGCATCGGCTA
>NW_006439192.1:27778835-27800462 GCF_000325575.1 Pteropus alecto | reverse complement strand
AGAGGGTTGATGAGTTTGAAGAGGGTATAGGACAATCCTCATATTTCTGTATTGCTGCTTTTGCAATTATTATAAGCACATTAAGCACACTTTTACCAAACAGAGGGAGCATCCTGTCCCTCTGCCAGGTTTTGCAGATTATGCCTGGCCTCTCTAAAGAATTACCTGACTATCTCAGTAAATATTTGGGGTGCAAAGAACTGGAGCATTGTTAAAACTCTGTGTGCCTACTCCACCCTTCCTTCTATTGAGTCCAGTGCTGGGTGGGGCGGCCTTTGGAGTGTGGGTAAGGAAGCTATCCTTCATCTCCCTGTAAACAAGCTATGGCACAGAGGCTTGGAGCACCAGCCCCTGCACCCCAGTTCTCAGCAAATGCAGGGAACATTTCCATGTGAAATGGGACTATTAAATGACTACTGGTCTCCCTTATGCTTTTTCTGCTCAGTTGTGGGCCTTCAACGACCTTATCACGGATTGAACATAGCAAAATATCATAGCACAATTTTACCTAAATGACAGTTTCCTTACATAAATCCCATTGCTCTTTAATGAGAGGAACCTCTTTCAGCTGTTCAAAGACAATGTGAAGATGTGTTTCTAAACAGAGACAAAAGCAGAAAGTGCCTTCAACAAGATTTGGGAGAAGGGACGACAGGAAGGTTCTCATATCTTTTCACCAGCTTTCAACCTGGGAATATCTTCCCATGTAAAGATTAAACTTTAATCTGCACATACTACTGGGAAGATGATGTCTTCCCTTACTTTCACATTAAGGAGTCTACATCAGTATTTTCTCTTTGGTGAGAAATAAAGCCTTGAGTACTTAAAGAGAAGCATCTGCAGAAAAAAGAAAACACTGCCAAAAAGAAGGTTTAGCACCTTCAAACCAAATCTTTTATATCTGAAATTTTCTGAAATTTGTCATAGCTTTTATTTGAAACAACAATCTGATAAATTGTCTTATTTGTTTTAGTTTTGTAGTTCCTTAGTACTGTATTGTCTTGACCATCTACTGCCTTCCTTTTGTCATTCATTCAATTTCCTTCCATGGCTCTCAAATTTTTTTTGGAAACAATTTTAATCTACCCTATTTCTGCTCCTGAAATTTCGCTTGGTTCTCACTAGTCATGTTTATTTATTAGCTCATAGTGATTGCTTTCTTTGTTGGGTCTGAAGAAGCATGCCCCCAAATTTGACTCTATCCCTTACAAGACATGAATACAAGATTATTGAGTTGATAACTACATCTATTAAAAATATTGTGATCACCCTTCTGCTCTTATTTTATTTGAGGACATAGGTTACTAATATTTCTATGGTTTAAAAAATGGGAAGGAAATTTCATTAGGTGGTGCGGATTAATTGGGAACATTTTTCTTTAAAACAAAACAAAACAAAACAAAACTTGGCTTTATACTTCTTTTTCGTCTGCTGATCCTTAATCATAGCTACAATTGAGACTCCTTCTGTCCCCATTATCTTTGTCTCAGGCATCCTCTTACCCACATCTCTTTGTAAATCATTTTTAAAAAACTTCGCA
Source organism: Pteropus alecto (assembly GCF_000325575.1). Taxonomy (NCBI): domain Eukaryota; kingdom Metazoa; phylum Chordata; class Mammalia; order Chiroptera; family Pteropodidae; genus Pteropus; species Pteropus alecto. Next base: position 27,798,922 of record NW_006439192.1, on the reverse strand, counting down.
ATTGATTCTGCCCTTGGTGGTATCAGTTAGATCACTATCGTTGGAACTGAATGTTAATGTATAGTGGTTGCTATTACGTTAAAAGTTTCCTTGGAGTGGGTCCAGTTATTTTTATCTTTTTTGATTAGCAATGGCTTTCAAAGTCCTGGCTTGAAGATTCTTATTTTGAATTAGGAATTCTTATCTCTACATAATTTGAACAATCCCAGACTGTATGGACACCTCCCAGGTCTACCAGACAGTCATCCTCCATTAAGGCTGCACACTTAAAAGTCTAGAGAAGAACCAGGTGGCTAAACCAAGAGCATCTGAAGAAGCTAATAAAAGAATATTCCATACTTCTGTCAATTTTATTTATTAAAAATTACAGTACAGTTGACAAACAATATTACATTAGTTTCAGGTGTACAACAATGATTTAACATTTATATATCTTATGAAGTGATCACCAGATAAATCTAGTAGCCATCTACCACTATACAAAGTTTTTACGATTTTATTGACTATATCCCTATATTGTATATTTATTACATCCCCACGATTAATTTTATAACTGAAAGTTTATACCTATTAATCCCATTCACACTTTCACCTACCCCTCCCTTCTGTCAATTTAAATACTGCTGCCAAGTCATACCGTTCTCTAAAATTTCACTTAGTCCTGGTTTATGGCTCAAAGCAGTTTGTGTGTATCAGCCTATTAGCCCCCTGTATTCCTGAGTCAGGGAGCTGAGAAGTGGAAATAACCCACTTTCCAAATGTGGCCTCAGAGGCACAGAGAGCTTAAGTAACTGCAACAGGATCACTAATTCAGGCAGCAAAGCAGTACACGCGTGGGACCAAGGAAGTATCAAAATGTTCCATAGGACTGAATGTGATAACCTCCAGCACTGCTGTTCCTTTAAATAGCAGATACAACTTTGCAGCAAGATAAAACACTTCTGCATTGGACGTCTCCTTATCTCTAACATTCAAAAGTAAACAGATTGACTTTAGGCAACATTATCCACATAGGAAAATTTTTTCTCCTGAGCCATTTTTGCTCTAAGACAGTTTTCATTCAGCGTTGGCTAAGAGTATGGGCTCTAGGACTAGAAATGCCAGATTCCAAACCTTGGCCCTACCACTATGACCCTGGGCAAGTTACCTAAGCTTTCTGTGACTCAGTTTCCCCATTTGTAAAATGGAGATTAGTAACAGTACATACCTCAGACGAGGTGCACATAAAGCACTTAAAACAGAGCCTGGCACATGCTCAATAAATGTTAGTTGTTTCTCTTGTTATCATTTAATATGCTTCTCTTTCTTCTTTGAAAAGCTGTCTCTTGCCAGGATCCTCCCATTCTCTTACTTCCTCTACCTATCAAAATAGCAAAGGATCCAGCATTAGCCATTCACATTTTAGTCAGAAAGAGTTTTATGTTGCTTCTGTCATCTAGTTTGCTTATCACGCTTTGTCTCATTGTGTAATGAAAAACTTTATTCATGGTTAAGGAATTTGGGGTACTATAAATGTTTTGAGAGAGTGGGGAAGGCAGAAATGAGAACAGGAAAAATCTCAATTACCCTTGAAAATATATGAAGGAAACTGCTTACCTCTTTTCAAAGTTCCTCTTCTGTCAAAGAACAAGTCTACCTACCTGACCAGAACCCTCTCTTTTTTTCCAAATCCCTTCTTCATCCTTATCCTGTTCTTCCTGTCTCCACATGAACTGCTTTGCCTTTACTCACCCTTAATATTTTATCTTCTTTCCTCTCACTCTAATCCAAGACCTCCATTTGCCAGGAATGCAGGGCCTATTTTCCTGTGTCCTCTGCTCTGTTAGCTACTTCTGGACTAGGTTCTCCTCATCCTAACCCTGTTTGCCATGATGACACTATTGTGTAGACCGAAACTGAGCAGATCTAAACTATAAAAGTATAATTCGCATATGTAAAAGTCACATGGGCTACATATGTGAGTGCTTACCTGTTGTGTCTAATTATTTATCAGCATAATAATGTCGTCTATATTAAGTATGTAAAATATTAACTTTATTAGTTTTTATTTGGAAATTAAAACAAACCATTCATGTATGCTCAGCTTTCTTAATGAGTTGCCATCATAAAATTATAATTTGATCATAGCTTTCTTTGTCCATCATGTTTTTGCTTTCAGGCATGTGTAATTAAATATATGAAATTCAACTCTCAACACTTTGCTATGTGAGGGAGACATAGCAGGGTAAGGAATGGAAAGGAGAAGGAGCCAAAGCGGTGGGTAGATGTGAAGCAAAGAATTCTCAAAGGCCTGAAATTACTTTTTCCCAGGGCTCTTTTCGACACTTTTCCACCCAGAGCTAGTATTTTAAAACCACAAGGCTTAACAGTCAGTGGTTCTCAGATTATTTGTACTTTTATATAAAGTCACAGGCACCTAAATCTCTTTAATATTTCACCAACATTCTATTACATATGTTTTAAAAGCTTCCATATCTATTAATAGTAGCCCCTAAATTAACAGATTCCATTTCCTGTTTTCCTTGTCAGTGTCAATCATGTACCTTTCAGACAGGATTAGGATCATACCTGGTCCCATAGGCATCAGAATGCTAGAAGAAAAGTCCTCATTGGAGCCAATTTTAAGTGATGATTGTTCTAGCATAGTGGGCCAGATGTAAAGTACTTGACCTCACTATAATCAATTTAGGACCTATAGCCTTTATTTTTGGTCCATTGTTGCAATGGTTTCCAAACTACGTTCCATAAAAAAATTTAGGGGTTCAACATAAGATTTTTGAGTATCTTAGAAAAGAAGAGTGTATCACAGTATATGTTTTTGATTTGTGTCCCAGTTCATCCTCTCCAATCACCACTCCATAACAAACTACTTTTCTGTGGGCAATTAAGTAGGAAACTTGGGTATATTTGGCTAAACGTGATATGATTCAAATTTTATAATTCAAGTCATATTTTATATGATACTTAATATTTATTTTGTACTTATTATGTGCCAGGATTAATTTCGATTATTTACATTAGTCTTCTTAACAACTCTATGAGGTAGGTGCTCTTCTTAGCTCCTTCTAGAGATGAGGAAGCAGGGACTTGCTCAAGGTCTCAAAGAAGAAAGAAGCTAAGCCAGGATTGAAACCCTAGAATTTGGTTCCCAAATCATTGCTCTTAAACACCATGCTGTGTTACCTCCTAACTCTGATAGAATAACCTACGAATCAAGCTTTCCTATTGAGTAGTAAATTTGGTCCTTCTCCTCCAACAAATGTATGGATTATAAGCTTGGAATCTCAGGCATCGTACAAATAATGTACGGGGAGAGCCTTGTACATGTGAACCCTGGGGCTATTTTTCATGCACTTACGTAAGAGCCTATCTATATTTCCAAGTTCTGCAGGCCAAAAGAATGGCAAAGAAATTCTCTGATGACCATTTTGTGGCACAAACTCTTCTCAAAGGCCAAGGATCCGTCCCCTCTATTCCCACAGCTCCTTCAGTTCCTGGCTGCTGCTGGAGGCTGCCCTCTCCTGGATGCTTACAGATCCACAGGGGCCATTTCTCCATTTCTTGGAAGAGTTGATGGATTGCTGTTCTCTTATTGGTCCATTTTGTTAGTCTCAGTCTGAGATGTGAAGAATTTATACTGCAGGCACTCTATGACTTCTGACCAAATTCCTCACTACCAAATATGGTGCCCTGGAGTCTACCACTGCCATTCTGAAGTCTGCAAACAAGCTCACACTGACTCCACTTTCAAAGCTCCTCCACCCCTCACTCCCTCAGAGTCAATTTATTATGGGATGTGACCATTTTGAGGCTGTCATCCTGATAACAGTATCCCAGTCTACCTCAGGCAGATGGTGCCCTTGCCTCTCAGGGTTTCTACTCCATAGACAGAAATGAGGTAGACAGATCTCTGTCCTTCTCAGAGAGTCCTGGACCTCTTAACGTGTTCTCAGGCCCCATAAAGTAGCCTTATTTATTCAATAGCAGCTTCCTCTATTGACAGTACAGACTGGAGTCCTGAGAGGATGGATCGTAAGAAACTATGGTAAAAATCGATCCAAGCTTTCTTTTTCCCAATGACTCTAGAATTAGATCCCTCCTCAGTCTCTTTTGGGTCCAAGTCTATCTTATCCTCCCTTCACTTAAGCAACACTTCCTGTATTGTTATGGAATTTTTTCTTTAAGGCCCGAAACCCGGCCTTCCTTCATCTGTCTGTCTGTCCATCCATCCATCCATCCATCCATCCATCCATCCATCCATCCATTCCTCTATTCATTGATCCACTCATTTACTATAAAGCTTTTACTAAGCCTCTCCTATAAGAGGTTTTTCAAGCAGTTGGGGTTACGATGATTAATAATATGCAGTCCCTGCCTTTGCAGAGCTTATAGTAGATTGGAAAAGAATGAAAAATAAATAGACAATTACAGTTATCACACATGGTCATAAGAAACGTTATTGCCTTTCTGAACACTGAGGGGGCACATGCCAGTGGCCTTCATCTCCTTCTTCTCTCTTTAGGGATCAGGAATCTCCCCTTCCATGATGATTTCTGACCAACCTCATTAGGCTCTTCAGGTTCTGGACTAAAATTCATAAAAGGAACTGAAAATGCCTCGCCCTTTGATAATGAACCAACTCACTTCAGAAGTGAAAGTAATACTGGGAGAAAACATGTTTTTCAGCTTGAGTCAGTGTTTCTTCTTTTTCCATTTTGAAATGAATTACTTGGAACATTGGAAAATGCTAATATCTGAATTACCAGGGACTTTATACAGTCCATTCAAAATATTTATTCTGAATCGCACATTCACTTTTTAGGCTTCAGTGGGTATATTGCAGTGTTTACAGTTAAAGATGTCTCAGAATAACAATTATTTTGTTATGCACCTTAACTCTGAACATGTTGATGAAGCAAACTACCTTGTAGTTCTTAATGTTCTAGACCCACTTGGACATTCATATTTCTAACGAGTCTTAACTTTGAACACCCCTGCTATTCTACAGCACCCTCTGCAGACTTCCTAGAATAACCTTGACTTAAACCTGCTTCGCTTTGCCTAGGGCAACATTTTGACCCTTGTTCATCCTACTGCCTCAAGAACATATAGTTAAATGAAAGATCTTTTCAGTCTTGGATCTCTGATTCTGTCATATCTTTCTTTCTGCAAGACACCCTGATATTTATAACAAACACTCTGAATTGGCCTGACCCAATAATGGCTCAAACGCCCATCTTGTTCCAGCAGAAAAATCCTCTTGGATAGAAAAACAAGTATAATCAGCACCTGATAGATTCTAGACACTATGCTAAGCACTTTCACTTATTTCATTTAATTCTCAAAATAATTCTATAAGGCAGGTAGAACAGTACCTTGCACATAGTAGATGATCATGAAACATTTGTTGAATGAATGAAGAAATTACAATTCCCCTCTTATAGACTAGAAAACCAAAGATGAAAGAGATCACATTGTTTGCCTGGACCACTCAGTGGCCAAAGCAGGTCTGTCTTTTTGTCCCCATACCCTCTGTACTATGTGCCTTCAGAGCCATACACTCTCTGAGAGGCTTATGCTACATCATTATTTTATGCCTAAGGCTTTTCTGAGTCATTGTAATCAACACTTACTAAGTCCCCTCAAGTAACCAAAGTCTTTTAATCTTCAAATGTGAAAGCAAACAGCAAGGCTTTGTCTTTATGTCTATGTTGGATGAATGTTTCTCCTGTCTTTATGTCTATGTTGGATGAATGTTTCTCCTGATATCAGTCTTGATATCAATGGCCCTTAGTCTGTCCTGTTGAGCTCTAACCTCTTTCCAGGCTTGAGGCCCATCTCCTCTCTCCCTGCAAGCATACCCTTCTGATCCTCTCACCCAAAGCTTACTCCTGTCTGTGGGCCATTGTTTGTGACCTGTCCATGACTTAAAAGAGTTCCATGTCTCCCCACAACTTATAAAAGAAAGACCACTCTCCTGGTTTCACTCACAGTCTTGTCTTCTTTTCCTGAGTTACTATTGCATTAGTGGACATTTGTGGCACTTGTGTAGTCCTTCATCTTGTTTTCCCCATTGGATTAGACATTTACTGCCTCGAGCTCAAGCGTACTCTAAATATGTCTTAACTGGTCTCAGGTAAACTCTGGGATAAGAGGTAGTTGGTGTTAAGTTTCATCAAGTGATTTTGATAAGGCACTCCCACCCCCACCTAGGCATCGAATAAAAGAGTAACCCTGACACTCTCTTACCTTTCATGGCCTTAGTTCTGAATTTCTTCTGCAAAGGAGAATCTTGCTGGTAATGGCAGTTTACAGTTTTCTTACTCTTCCTAAACTGGACTACAGCTGTGTTCCTCAAATCCAGCGAGCTCAAAGATGAAGCCCCCCTTTCCCCAACATCTGTTCCTCTTCCAGTATTTCTCACCTAAATTAATGACACTACCTCTACCATGTCTCCACCTAACCTAATCATTTAAGTTTTCTCCATCGCCCCATCTCCCTCTCTCTCTTCCTCTTTTATTCAGCCAGCTAGCCAGTCCTTGTTATTTCATGTACTAAATATTTCTCGAATTGTCTACTCCTTTCCATTCCTCACTGCTGCTGTCTTGTTTCCCACATTATTGTTTTCTTGGACTATTGTAGTACCTCCTTCCCTGGTTTGCCTCCTCACGTCTCTCCTGGCTCCTCTCTAATGCATTAGTCACGTGGTTGTGTCACTCTCTTGCTAAAAATCTTTCAGGGACTTATTATAAAATCAAGTCCAATTTTATTGCTGATTTCTAGCTCGAGTTTAATCAGAGAATAAGGTCTATAAAATTTTATAGAAATTTTATTCTTCAAAATAGTCTTATTTTTTATTTATTTGATATTTGAAATTTAAAAAGCTACATATCGACAGCCATATTATAATGGTGTTTTGTCAAAGTTTTCTTATATTTCTAGTTTATTTTTTAGTTGGAAGATACGACGTTTGATACACAAATTTTTGCAATTGTGGTGTCCTCCTGATGAATAAAATATTTACCACTGTATATAAATATATTTATGAAATAAAAATGCCTTTCATGATATGGCTTCCCTTAGCTCTCTAGCCTTTTCTTTAGCTCATCTCTACCTTTTACTTTACATTCTAATAATACAGCCTGCTTCTGGTATTCCAGCTCCTTCTAAATATATCTAAAATTTTGCTCTTTGTGAAACCCCCTGCATAACTATGACTCAGCCTTTATATCTGAGCTCATCTGTTCTATCTTAAACCCCTCAAATTGATCTAAACACTTGTAAACCTATAGCACCTGTGCTTACTTGTCTTCTCACCACAGTATGTAATCTGTGTATATGTGTTTCTCACTGGACTGGAAGTTCTTAAGAACATGGACCTTGATCTTTTAATTTGCCCCCACATCTGGCCTGTTCAATTCTCTTCTGCTATACCAATGAAACTGAACTTCCAACTGCCACCTTCCTTTGAGATTCATCACATTCTACCCCATCCTCCTGATGTCCAACATGATTGATCATCTTGTGTTTCCATTGACCCTTCGCTACTCCCTTGCTGTTTGACCTGACTTCTCCAGAATATACACCACAGTGCTTCTTAACTAAGAGAGTTGGCTTCTCTTCTTGGTTCTTTTGCCTCATGCTTCCCTCAGTAACCACCTCCGGGTTCATGTCCTCCTGCCTCAGCAGTGCTTTCTTATGATTTAATACCACTCCCTGGAGAAGAAGTTGAAGAGAGATGGGTCCATAAGATAGCATGACCGTTTAATACTTTTTGTTCTGAATCTATGTTCTCCAAGCCAGTTTTTTATTGTAGTTGGGCTTAGCATATTGAAAAGTAGTTGATCCATGAACATGGGCATCTATAATTACTCAGAAGTTATATTCCTCATTATAACTGCATTGATTTGCATGGTTTTAATTAATTAGCTTCTTGAATAATTAGTTTGCACCACATAATTACTGTTTCATTACAGATCCTTTAAGTTTCAAGAAACAAAACTCGAGCTAGCTTATGTGTGGAGGGAGAGAGTCTCCCTTATGTGGAGCAATAAGAAAGACAGGGATCGTGGGAATTTGTGAATAGAGTACATGATAAAGCTGAACTTTATGGGAACTGAGACTAGGAAGTTGCCAGGAACTGGGATGGCTCTAGAAACTACCACTTGCTCCCCTCCCTCTCTCTCTCTTTCTTCTTACTACTCTTTTCTTTCTCGATTCTCAGCAGATTCTTCCTCCTCAGCATTTACATATTCTTGGGTTTTGCTCCTTTATAAATTTAGCTTACACAGCCCATCACGGCCTCTTCAGTTTCACTCTGCACCAAATTCATTCTCTACTTTTTGGCTTAATTTCCTTAGAGAGAGAGAAAGAGTTGGCTCCATGCTACTTTTTAAAGCCATGGATAATTGTATCTATAATCAGTCAACTTTGCTCTATCTCCATGGCTACTATTTTGGTCAAATCACTACCATTTCTCCGCTGAATTAGCACAGTGACTTCTCCTACCATCATCTTTCCCCACTCCCAATCCATTTCCCATACCCTTCAGAGATTTCCCATTATTTTCATGATAAAGTACAGGTACTTTAAAACCCTTACAAGACTCTTCATAATCTAGCCTCATGACTCGGTTCGTAGGTGCATCTTCAACTTCATTTTCCACTCCTTAATCTTGTGTTCCGCCTCTCATTATACTGAAAATATTTAAGTTGTTTAAAATGTACCATATTCTCTCTCATCTCTGGTTATATACTGTTCCTTCCATCTAGGAAACTCTTCCTTTATCTCTATAACTGGCCTTCTCCTGCTTAATTTTTGTTTTCAACTTAAACATCACTTCTTCCATGAAGTCTTCCTTGACCAGGTCACTTGACTATGCTGCTAATACTTCTTTAGTACTCCACTTTCCCTATTGTATCAAAACAATTTGTGTTTTGTCTGTTTAATCCTCAGTCTTTCCAGCCGAAATATAATAAGCTCCATGATACCAAGAAATATATCTGTTTTGTTCACCATTGTATCCCTAGTATATAAGAGACACTTAATAAATATTTGATAAATGAGTCAAGGCCACACCAAGGTCACTGATGCTATTAGATATTGGGAGTAGGGCAGGTCGTGACACCTGGAGTCACCTTAGTTTTAATTGATATGTCTTAAACAGGTCTGTGAGACAAGATGCTCCCCTTAGTAGAGGCTAGGCAACATGGTTGAAAAATTTAGCACAGTTACCCAAATTCTGATCTCTTTTTGTGACCCTAAATATTAAATGACTTTACCAGGTTGTAGAAATCCCATGAAGCTCAACCCAGAGCAACCTACTGACTGATTGCCCTCTCCACTTCCATTGTAACAAAACAAATATACCAACTTCCTGTTATGACCTCTGAGATCTCACAATGAGGCCTCTGTCTGACACTCTCAACTCATCCCATCCACTCCATCTCACTCACTGTGCTCCAGCTTCCTCTATTCCTCAAACACCTCCAGCTGTTTCAAGTCTCAGGGCCTTTTCACTTCCTGTTCATTCTGCTGGGAATTCTTTTCTCTAGATTGTTGCACAGCAAGGCCCTCCTTTTCATCCCTTGGTTCTTAGTTAAAATATCACCACACCTCAGAGAGGCCTTCCCTGATCACCCTATGTAAAATGGTCTTCATTCTTTCATAACATATATTACAAACTAAAATTATCTGGTTTATTTGCTTGCTTCACATGAGAAGGAAAGCTCTAGGAGGGCAGGGAACTTGTTCGTCTCATCCTCTGCTGTATCATTAGAATGTAGAACAGTACTTAGGATCACAGTTGTTTAATAAAGATGCTGAAGAAATGAATGAATGAAGTGAAAGAATGAACAGGAAAGCTCATGCCCAGAGTTGACAAAGATTTTTTTCTGTAGGAACCCTCTTTAGTGTTTTAATAGTATACTGTTTCCAGAGAGACATGCAAAAAAGGAGACAGTCTAGTCAAATGTACGCCAACTATTCTTGACAGGGGCCTCTGTGTTTTTGGCTTTCCTCTGCAGACTCTTCCAAGATTCCTCATTTCTCTCCCACCCCCTTTGACCTTGACTCTTTCTCCTGACAATCCAGGGCAGAGCCAATTCTCAGCAGCCTTTTTTTCTCCCTATTGCCTAGGGCCACCCTGAGTTTAGCAAGGTTCCTGGGGTGCATGCCAAACAGAAACCTCTGTATCAAGTATTACTCAAAATAAGAAAGAGGATTTTTTAGAGCTTTATAATCCTCAGACTTCTTTCTGTCCTTGATGCAAAGACATGGACCAAGCTCTTTACTCATGCTGGGTCTGTAAAGTTTACTTAGGATGCAAACAAACCAAAAAGATACAGTTTTGCAAAGAGATTTAAATATGCATCTGTCAAAATGGTCACTTGCCAAATGTTTGCGTTCCATAATTCCATCGATTGACATGTAAATCTGGAGTTAAACACTGTGGACTTGGTGTGTAGAGACTCAGAGAACCACTGATGCTACTAAAATCAAAAGATCTAAACTTTCTTTGAAATTGTAAGCCTTTGTTGAGGAAGGTCACAGTGGTTCTGCCAGAACCTGAGAAATACCTCAGGGGTGCTTGCACAGCGCATTGGCCCAGCAAGAGCATTGCGTGCCACGAGTAGACCTGGAAATGGATTGCCTGGTCATCCAGCAAGTGAAGCATAATGCGTCTGCCTGACTGACAAGAGATAGAAAGAGCATGGATCAGACCAAGTAAAATGTGACCAACGTTCGGCAAGGGCTTTCCAATGAAAATAAAAAGAGTGGCTTGCAGTTTCAGATCTCCTAGCAGAGAGAATTTGGTGTCTGTAATTAGAAATTTTATATCATGTATTAGATTCACAAAATTGGCAAGCCACTTTCTGAAGCCTGACATCTGAGGACAGACAGGGAGTCACTGTGCTCACTGATGGTTTGAGGCTGCCCCAGGGGAATAACTTGTGGGGAGGTTTGAGGACCAGACTCAGCTGATGCCCCGCATGCCGAAGAGCAATGAGTTATCTGAGAAGAGGCAAGGACCGAGCCCCAGAGACTTTGAAAAGACAAAGAAGCCACTGTTCTGCCAAGAAACCTCCTTTAACCTCACTGATTTTACTCAGACATTCAGCAGTAAACTCATCCTTACGTCTTTAACAGTAAAAGTCTTTTGGCCAGGGTTGGAATCAGATACCATGAGTTTGGATGTATTTAAAAGTAGATGAAAAATGTGGGAAATAATGATGATTGTAGTTATATCAGAAAGACTAAATGGGCTGAGAATTTAATGGTTTTGAGATAGATTTGATTCTTCATTTCCTAATACTTCGATGTTTATCTCTGTGCCTTTGGGTGGGCAATATAGTGACTCATTTGCACACAGGCCATGCAGTACTTTCTGGATTGTGATAAACATTCAGAGACAAAGTTAAAGCAATCTGAGGCTAATTTTGCCAATTGAACTATGCTGTTTACCTCATAAGGTATATTTCTAAATTAAATCAAACCAGTTAACATTTATCGAGTATCTGCCTATCATGTGAGAGGCTAACACACAAAAATGAACAAGATTTGAAATGCAAAAAAATGAAAAACAAACTAGTAGCATGGAGATTACAGTTAATCTTTTCTGAATTGTCTCCACAGAGTTAGAGACAGGAAGTGAACTAACTTACTAACAGCCAAAAAGGAAACTTTTTCTGGGAAATCTCCCTTGATAGGGCCAAAACAAATATTTTGATCTGGGAGAAAAGAAAAAATATGAATGTGACCTTCACATTAAGATTCTGGGGCAACTCAAAACAACTTCAATAAAATTAGTGAACATTTACTGTGGTAGGTACTGGTTTTATGAAATTAAGAAAATGTGGCTCACATTCATGAGGACAAATTTAAGCATTTTTATTCTATGTAAAATGGATATTATACTGTGCAAAAAAAGAAGTTCCTTTGTCCTCAAATTCTTTTTACGGTTGTTGTTTAGGGATGTCAGATGGAGAAGAATAAAAAAGTTATTGTACTTAAAGTTCATGAAGTTGGCAGCCTATTATTGATTACTTGTGCAGCAAATGAAGAAATATGGACTGGGTAATGGGATAATTAGGTTATATTTATTTGGTTAATTGTCCATACCCCAGCAGCACTGATATATTGATTGATGGCTGCTGCATCCCAGAATGTTACTGAAGGCAAGAACGCTATTGGGGTTAATTAAAATATCGTATATCTTTGTTCTGGATTGGAATGATATCAAGGGCGTCCAACAAGCACAAGCTGAGAAAAGCAGGAAACAGCATTCAGAGGGTATGTAACTCATTCACTCCTCCAGCTATCTTAAATTCTACCCTTAAATCAGGTTAGACCACCTGAAGACCATTTGCCTGGACCACATTAACTCTGTGAGGCAAAGTTTCCGGAAAAAAAGGAGTATGAAAAACTACCTGATATAATGAAATTTTTAGAAAAATAAATGGGCAATTATTGTAAGAGATTACAAGAAGTAAAAAACAAAACAAAACCAGAAAATACTGGAAAAACTAAAAGCTGTATAGAAAGGGACTTACAATCATAATATCCTACTGGGTTCTGCCCTGGGCAACAATCACCTAATTATAATATTGTAAACATCATTGAACACTTAAACATAGTTTAATGGTAGTTCATCTGAAAGCATCAAAAAATTTTAAAATAAACTTTTATTTTAGAATAGTTTTAGATTTACAGGAAAGCTGTGAAGATAGTAGAGATAATTCCCATATAATCTACAGTAGTTTCCTCTATTATTATCTTATATTGGTATAGTACATTTGTCACAGTTAATTAACCAAGTTTGATATGTTATTAACAAGTCTATTCTTTATTCAGATTTCCTTAGTTTTTACCTAATGTTCTTTTTCTTTTCCAGGATCTGTCCAGGACACCACTTCGCATTTAATTTCCATGTCTTCTTAGGTTACCCTCAACTGTTACAGTTCCTCAGAATTTCCTTGATTTTAATGACCTAGATATTTCAGCTGTTTTGTAGACTTTCCCTCAATTGGAATTTGTCTGATGAGGTTATGGTTTTGGAGGAAGATTACTGAGATAAAGTACCATTCTTATTGCATTATATCAAGGGTACTTGCTATTGACATGACATCACTATTGACGTTGACCTTGATCGCCTCCCTAAGGTAGCGTTTGTCAGGTTTCTCCACTGTAAGGTTACTCCTCCCACCCCTTTCTGTACTGTAGCCTTTAGAAGCAAGTTACAATGAGCCATGTACATTTAAGGAGAGGGGAGTTATGCACCATCTCCTTGAGGGTGGGTTATCTACGTCAATTACTGCATGAGAAATTTGTCTAGTCTTCCCAATTTATTTATTTACCCAATCATTTATTTATATCGGTATGAACTCATGAATATTTATTTTATATTTTAGGTTATAATCCAATGCTATATTACTTATTTTGTTACTCAAATTGTTCCAGGTTTCACCATTGAGTGGCCCTTTAACATACCCCCAGGGTTGTGGATTTTTTAGATTTTTTAGCATTTCCTTACTTTCTGGCACTACAAGATACCCGAGGTTCATCTTGTATATTTCTTGTCCCAGTACTAGAACCAGCAATTTCTCCAAAGAGTCCTAGTTGTTTCTTTTAATGAAGAATGGTATTAGAAATCGAAAAACAAGATCTAGATCCTAGGTGTGCTCTTTAACCCAGGGGCCAGGTGGCATCACTTCTAGGCCTTCTCAGTGACAGATCAAGAAAATACATGTGTGTATACTAACCAGAATCCAGAGTATACACATGCGTGCGCACACACACGTACACGCACACATACACACATACATTTCTATTTGTAACCATCTGTATCTCTATTAAGTAAACATGAGTTCATGTGTCCAACTCTAACCCATTAGCACATGCATCACTTTGTCCTTCTCTCCTTGCTTGTCTACAACCTCCTACTCCAACTGTGGGAAACCTGGCTCTCATATCTGCCATCTATTTACTTAAGTGTTCAATTCCAGTGTGTGTGTGTGTGTGTATATAATGGTTTTAGAATCGTTAACTTGTACTCCCTTTAGAAACAGCTTTATATCAACTAGACTACAGTGTTTATGTACCATTCATTTTGCCTTTAGTCTTACAGATGAAAGTTACTTTAAAAAGCAACTTTACACTCATCCTCTTCAGTGAGTTTGTTTCATACATTTATAATATAGTTAGATTCTTTTGCCACATTCCGCATTCCATCCTGGGATCTCCCAAACTAAGTGATTTTTGAAAATTTGCATATATTAAGGTTCACCCTTTGTGCTGTGAAATTTAAAAATGCATAGTGTCATATATCTACAATTACAGTATCATATATAATAGTTTCACCGCCCTAAAAAATGTTCTGTGCTTCACCTGTTCAATCTTTCCCACTTTCCATGCCTCTGGAAACCACTGATCTGTTTACCATCTTTATAATTTTGCCTTTCTCAGAATGCAATATAAATGAAACCATACACTATGGCTTCTTTCTCTTAGCAATATGCATTTAAGATTTTTCCATGTCATTTCATGGCTCGATAGCTCATTTCTTTTTGATGATGAATAGTATTCCATTATATGTACATACTAATGTTTGTATATCCTATTGCTATCTGATCTATTTAAAGACATCTTGGTTACTTTCACTTAAGAATTTTTAAATAAATAGCAAACTTAAACTGATTCAGCAAAATTACATGACTTCCAAAAAAGTTATTGTGACACTAGGATGCATTGAGAGAAGCAGGAGAGTCATAATGTTAGTTAACATACAACGTGATGTAGTGGTGAAGAGCACAGGCTTTGAACCCAGACTATCTGGACACTGCCACCTCCCAAGATGCATGTGCTGGGCTAGATTACCTAACTTCCTGGGCCTTGGTATCATTTGTGAACAGGGATCGTAACTGTACCTATAGTGCATTAAAAGGTACCTGGCTCAATATACATTAGCTATTATTATAATTTATTATAATATTTTCAGATATCATGTAGCAAACACTTAATATACCTTCCTTTATGCTTTCCAACAGACTTTCAAAGGAGCACGATTATCCTCATTTTATAGGTGGAAACCCTGAAATGCAGAGATCATAAATCAACAGAATCAGGACTTGAATTGAAGTCCATGCTATAACAAGGCCCTGTAACTTCAACTTTTAACTTTACCACAGTGATCTTCAAGAGCATAGGAAAAGACTCCTTTTATTAATTCCTAGACAAACTAGACTTGGAACACCATCTTCACTTTAAGTTGCCACATTTTATGAAGGACCAATTAGAACATGTGAAAGAGATGATGTTTAGGGTGATGAAAGATCTGAAAACTGTTTAAATGGGTTTTTACTGAAGAAAGGGATGGTTATTATGTTAGAAAAAAAGTTAGAAGGGAAATATAGCAAAATGTTAGCAATATGTACCTCTGAATGGTGGGAGAACCATATAGCTATATATAAACATCCAGCACAATATTTCTCCATTTAAAAATGAATTATTCAGGTTTTATTTTAAAATCTAAGATTGGGATTTCTGACATATATATTTGAAAATATAACTATTTTTTCCTTTTGAATTCTATAAATACAGTTTACATTGAGCACAAAAGAAAAGAAAAAAAGGAAGGAAGGAAGGAAGGAAGGAAGGAAGGAAGGGAGGGAGGGAGGAAGGAAGGAAGAAAGGAAGAAAGGAAGGAAGGAAAGAAAAGAAAAAAGACAAGACAAGAAAAAAGAACAAAAAACTTGATAGTCCTCTCTGTGAAAGGCAGATTCACTGTTTTGCTTATGACCTCAAGAGACAGAGTTTGGGTTCAATGTGTGAAAATGATTTTGAGGCACATTTGGGCTAAATATAAATAAAATTGGCTGACATGTGAGGGGGCCGGCTTTCTTCTTCCAGAAAGAATTCAATCACAGGTGCGGGTCAGGCTATACCAGATGACCTTTAAGATCTCTTTTAACTCTTATTCTATAACCTGAGCTTCTACTCATTAGAACAAAATGTTTTTAATTGTTTTATCTCATGGTGTACAAATTAAGGCTGCTAATATAAATATGTTTAGTTTATTAATCTTCAGGCACCCAAGAAACACTCAGCGATTTGTTTTATATATGAGAAGAAATAAACCTGTAGTTCTGAGAATGTAATTTATAATCTGTTCATTCAAACTAGACCTCATCCATCTTATATTAGTTATTTAGTGCTACTGTAATAAATTGGCATAAACCAGGTACCTAAAAACAACAGAAATTTATTCTCCCACAGTTCTAGAGGCCAGAAGTACAAAATCATCAGCAGAGCTGTGCTCCCTTGGAGACCCTAGGGAAGTAGCCCCTTCCTTGCCTCTCCCAGTTTCCAGTGACTTCAGGCATTTCTTGGCCTGTGGCTACATGACTCCATTCTCTTCCTCTGCCTTCGCATGGCCTTCTCCTCTGTGCCTCTCCTCTCTCTGTCCCTTCTCTCTGTATCTCTATATAAAGATACTTGTTGCTGGATTTAGGGCCCATTTGAATAGTCTAGAGTTACTTCATCTCAATATTCTTAACTTAATTCTCCAAAGAACTTTTCTACAAATAAGGTTACATTCACAGGTTCTGGGGTATGGACATATTTTTTTGGAGTTCCACTATTCAGACCACTGCACATCTAAATTAAGAAACGGTGAGATAGTTTTATCATTTTCTTTTTGACATTGATTCCTTCCTCTAGGTCTTCATTTCACTATCTCTGCCAATCTTTAGCCTCATCTTCAACACTTAGTCCAGCCAGGAGTTTCTGTTTTCACCTCCTCCAGGAAGACTTCCCTGACTACTGTTTTCTTATTCACCTGGATAGGCCCAGCATTTAGTGTGGGCCTTGGCTCATTAACAAAGCTTAATAAATATATATGTTGAAAAATAAATGAATCTGTCAAAGGAGGCCAATAATTATGCCCACCTTTCTTTTGAGTTACTGAGAAGTAGTAAGTTTTCAATGATGTACACAGAATTTCAGGGAGAAGATGAGAGCTTACTTTTAGAAGGTCTTTTAATTCTAGAAAACTTTTTCCATTGAAACCGCACTACAAATATTTAAAGAGGATGAGATGTTTAATCTAAATCGTTTTTTTTTTAATTCTCAAGGCACAAGAATGCAGGGAGTTAAAGACAATCGCCATACTTTTCACAGGGTTAACGACTTTAATTAACATTGAGCAATTTTGACTGTGGGAGTTTTTTGTTGTGTTGTATTTTTGGAATGAGGAGGAGAGGGTTTTTCTGGAGGAAGTTTCACAGTGTAACTAGGACAGAAGGGTGAAAGAGATAAGGAGCCTTATTCAAATTGTGAAATGCCTCTTGATGTAGAGCAGGCTCAGATGGATTCACCAGAGATGATTTGGCTTATTAATAGCAGTTTAAAATGGCACATTTTGATGCTTCATAATTGATTTAAAAATTGAAGTTGCTGGGAACTTGCCGGGAACATTCCCCTCACTGCTGGTAGCTTTTTGAAAGGTGATTTGTGGTTTTAGAAACTATAAGTGGTGATTCTTGATATCAGAACTTGATTCTGAATTGAGTGTTAATTTTAGTTGGGATTGGGTGGCTCTGAGGCCAGTGCTTTGAGGTAGAGTCTCAAGATTTTTTCCTTCTTGAAGAAGAGAGCTAATGAATGCAGTAGGCCTGTTTTCCTCTTCTCACTGCCTGACATCCGGGAGGGAACGCCTGAGTTTGACTCTCCATCCCATGCCTGGTGGCCTTAACCTTGAACATGAGCCTTCAAACTTACTTTGGGAACTGGCTAGGGAAAACAGCTTCGCAACTAGTGTTTCTTGAGTTGCAGGTACCTGTGAAAGTGCCCATCACTACACTGTGTGTGGGAGGGGGGGGAGGGGGGAGGGGTTTCAGAGCTAGTCACAGCAAGATGTGCTTCTGCGGTATGTGGCTTGTTTTGAGCTAAGGGCAACTTTAGCTTTGGGCTCAGGAGGGACTTTTGCCTCTTCCTTGACTACCTAAAATTAGGAACTTGAATTAGAGGTCTTGTCCATAATGAGAGATTATCAGAGATAACCCCTTTTGACCTGTCTGTGGGGCAAGACAAATTTCTCTTTACTAAACATCTGCTCTTTTTATAATTCTGTAATGACCTTTTGAAGCCCCTATGTCTCCTCATCATGTCTCAGGATGTCTTAGATATCCATATTCCCTTTCTGTTTCAGAACCTCTCTCACATGCGAGGTCTCTGACTCTCTTGTGTATGTGAGGTCCTACTCTTATGTATGTATTAAATTTGGTTATTTTCTCTTGCTAGTCTGTTTCATGTCTATTTGATTATTAGACCAGCCAGAAGAACCTTGAGAGTAGAAAAAAGTTTGTTCCTTCCCCACAGTTGCAAACTATTCTGTTTTTGACTGAGGATCTTATAAATATTTGGAGTTAATTTTGAGAATTCTCAAGGAGAATATGGACCAAAAAGATCGAAAATAAGGTTTTACCATTTAGAGGTGCAGTTTGTTCTCAGTGTCTTCGGTGATTTCAGCATCTCCATCAAAAACAAATCCAGTAATAGTTATTGGTGCCCACTCTGTGTCAGACAGTGTTCTGGCACTGGGGCTATATCAGTGAGCAAAAGAGACAAGAAAGTCTGGCTTTATGGGGCTAACATCCTAGCAGAAGAGATAAGTAGCAAAACACACATCAACTAAATTATAGAGAATGTTAGAAAATGATAAATGCTATAAATAAAAATGAGCAGGGTAAAGGTGATGCAGAGGTCAGATTGCAGTAGTGAACAGGGTGACCAGGGTGGGCTTCCTTGAGAAAAAGAGATTCGTACAGAAAGTGAGAGATTAACCATGTGACTATCTGGGGGCCAATGGATAAAGACAGGGAGAGTAGCCAGCGCGAAGGCCCTTAGACAGGAGTGTCCTGATGTGCTCGAGGACCAGAACAGTTGGAGCAGATTGAACAAAGAGAAGTAAAAAAGGAAAGGTCGGAGAAGTAATGCCAGGTCAGATTACGTCAGGCTTCACAGCTAATTATGTTTGGTTTTCACTCCAAGTGGAATGGGAAGCCACTGCAGGGCTTTGAACAGAGGGATAACATGATCTTATTTGAGTTTTAAAGAGGAGCCCTCCAACTGCAGCTGTCAGGGGAGAAGCAGGGAGAACAGTTAGAAGGCGGTTTCAGTAAATGCGGATGAGAGATGTTGGAGATGGAG
Organism: Pteropus alecto; assembly: GCF_000325575.1. Classification (NCBI taxonomy): domain Eukaryota; kingdom Metazoa; phylum Chordata; class Mammalia; order Chiroptera; family Pteropodidae; genus Pteropus; species Pteropus alecto. The sequence goes on along the minus strand of NW_006439192.1, from coordinate 27,779,716 downwards.
ACTTGGAAGTAGAAGAGGAAAAGTGAGAAATGAACAAGTTCTGGGTGTGGTCTGAAGGCAGAACTCTCTGGATTTCCTGATGGATTAGATGTGCTATACGATAAACAAAGAGAGGATAACCCCATGTTTTTTGCCTGAACAGTGGAATTGAAGAAGTTGCCATCAGCTGTGCTGAGGGAGGCTGCAGGAAGTGCAGTGTGGGTGGATGCAGGATTTGGATCAGGAATTTGGTTTTGCTTACATCTTTTAGACACCCAAGTGGAAGTATCTAGTGAGAGTTAGATATTCAGTTCCAAATTCAGGGGACAGGTCTGGGTAGGAAATGTAAATTTGGGAGTCAGTTTACAGATTATATTTAAATCCACTGGACCGGATGAATGATCAAAAGCGAGTGTAGACAGAGACGAGGACTAAGAAGTGACCTTAAAGCACTCTTTTGTTTAGAGGTCAGAGTTGAGAGGAGGAACCAGCCAGAGAGATTGAGAGGAGAAACCAGTGAGGAAAGAGAAAAGCGAGAGAGTCTGGCATCCTAGAAACCAAGTGAAGAAAGTATTATCAAACAAAAGGGAAGTGATTGACAGGTCCAGGGCTGCTGAGAGATCAAACACAGTGAGCACTGAATGGCATGAGGGTCCCTGATGACCTTTACAAGCTAAGTTTTGGTGGGGAAGTGAGCATAAAAAACTAACCAAAATCAGTATAAGGAGGGAATAGAATTGGTAAAAAAAAATCTATACCTATATCTATGCCTATATCTATATCTATCTATATTTATATCTATATCTATATCTATATCTATCTATATCTCTCTATCTATCTATAAACATATATCTATCTATATATATATTTAGATAACTCTTTGGAAGTGTTTGCTACATAGG
>NW_006439192.1:27736597-27778743 GCF_000325575.1 Pteropus alecto | reverse complement strand
TAGCAGCTACTACTGAGGAAAGTGGGGTTGAGGTTTTTAAAATAAGTAAAAGGGCAGCAGGTATGATAAAGAGAATAATAAGCAGAGGATAAAAAATTAATCAGGTGGGGGATGGGGTGAACTGCTGGTTCAATGCCCTTGCAAGAGAATGGAGCTGATGGGTGAATGTACTCTGGCCAGGAGCCGGTGAAGTTTATGTGCATAGCTGGCAGGACTGTGAGTGCAATGCTGTTGGGTGTGTGAACATGGTGGTGGTGGCAATCTGTGCAAGTCCTCACTTCTGGTTTCTCCTCTTTTCTCTGAATTAGAAAGCAAGCTCCTAAGTTGAGAATGGTTAGGAGGAGATGGAGATATTAGGGATTTGGGAAAATGAAATAGTGTGAAGTTGTGTCAAAGACAGTGAAGAGATCTGAACAAGGACATATAGTCTGATTGCCCAGTAGCACCAAGGACCCACTAAAGATTTAAGGTTTGGAGTCATGAATTTCAAGTATAACTCGTTGATTGCCTTGTGCATTTTTCTATAGCCATTTTCAGCTGCATTGGTACAGGTATGTAGTAGGCAAACTGCATTTAGCCTCGTGTGTAATCTTGCCAAGAGAGTAGGACAAATCAAGATAGGGCCAAGGAAGTCAAGGTATATGCAAGGCAACATTTAGAGATCTCCAGATACCCATTGACTTACATCCCCTCCGTATTAGTTTACTAGGGCTGACAGAACAAAATACCACAGACTGGGTGGCTTAGATGAAAAACATTTATGTCCTCACAGTTCTGGAGGCTAGAAGTCTAAGATCAAGGTGATGGTTTGGTTTCTTCTGAGGCTTGTCTCCTTGGTTTGCAGATGATCAACTTCTCTCTGTGTCCTCACATGGTCTTTTCTCTGTGTGCACACATCCCTGGTCTCTCTGTGTGTTCAAATCTTCTCTTCTTATAAGGATATCAGTGGATTGCATTAGGGTCCACCCTAACAGTCTTATTTTAATTTAATCACTTCTTTAAAGGCCCTAACTGCATACAGTCACATTCTGAGGTACTCCATGTTAAGATTCAGCATATGAATTTTGAAGGCATACAGTTTAGTCCATAACACCTTCCATCTATGCAGTGCATTCCAGGTAATCATCTCTGTACAAAACTTCATTTGTACAAGTTTGCTTTAACTTTCTGCTCCTGAAATACAAGTTACACAGACTCTGCCTTTGGAGCACTTCAGGTAAAAGGTGTTCTTTTTCTAAGAGGTAGAGCTGATATCCTCCCTACTCTCTAATTCTTGCAAATTATTTTAATCCACAGTAAAAAAAAAAGTATATATATATTTTTTAGATTTGTCCCAGTACACACATGCATAAATATATAACTGAAAAATGTTTCCACAAAGCAGTGTAATGCATTTTGATGTTTTAGAAATTTTCTGTTCTATTCTGTTTTATCTTTAAAATCTCTACAGAAAAATCTGTTAGATATCACAAAGAAATACTAATTATATAGTTATGTATAAATAACAGTACAGTAATGTAAGCATTGATTATTGATTAACAAAAAATTGGATTCTATCTACAGAAAGGATAGAGAAAGGGAACGGGACATGTAAGAGATAAAATCCTCATTCATCATAATATGACAGACATAAATTTCTAAAAGAGTTGAATAGACATATAGAATATATACATATTATTTAAAAGCATAGGAGAAACAATTTAAAATGTCAAGAGTGGTTGCTGCTAAGGAGGATGATGTGACAGGATATGAGGGTTGAGGAGGTGCTCACAGAACTTTTGTTTTTGTTAGATTTTTAGTGCCATTTTGATGAGAATAAAAAATAACAAAAACGGACAAGTACTGTACACAGCTACCTCTTCTGCTGACTTCTAAGGACAGACCTGGTAGAGTTTCTTGCTATAATTCAAACCTCCACACCAAATATTTATAGCTGTTTTTTACTTAGAATTCTGAACTGTGCTCACATTTTGGACCAGAGGTTCCCAACCTTTTTTTCAGTACGTGAAGACCCACTTTCTTTAAAAGAGATGCAGGATAACCAATGACTAAGAGCATAGACCTTGGAGCCTGACCCTGGGTTCAGATCCCAGCTTTGCCATTTACTAGCCATAGGACTTTGGGCAAGTCTCTTAACTTCTCTGCCTCTCAGCTTTATTATCTGCATTGTAGAGATAATAACAGCACTTACCTCTGGGGGAGTTATGAAAACTAAATGAGTTCATTTTTAAAAGTGCTTAGGACAGTACCTAGCAGGTTAAATACATAAAATTTCACCAGAAGGCAGTACTTATTCACTTATTCTTTTGAATCTACACATTGATAAAATACTTTGCATTGAAAGTTACCATAAATTCAGTTATTATAATAACTATAAAATGTATAAAATATTCATATTACTATTATATAAATAATTCATATTTTGTTCACGCTTTGATCTGAACAGTTTGCAAAAGAGTGTATCTGTAGGATATACTATTACTTATTCTATAGACAATGTTCAATGTGCATATGAATGTGCAATGAACTTGAGGAGGTCTGGAATTTACAGCACACATATAGCGTCCATACATTGACCCTCAATGTCTGTAAAGTAGAACCTATAATTGGTCATTTTAAACTGATTAAAATCCTCCCAGAACTTTTATGTGGAAGCTACACTAATATGAGCTTTTTCATCCCTCTGCCAGAATCATGGCCCAAGGTGAGCCTGTGAGAGTCGAGCAAACAAATCCCGCATAGACAGCAGGAGTTTAGCCCCTTGGAAACTTAACATAAGATATTATTGACTAGAGTTACTGGGAGCCATGCTTAGAATGTAATTGTAATTAAGAAAGCTTAAATCTAATTTATTCTGTTGCCTGAGATTAACTGTATTAATAGAAGGTATTAGGAGCAGAAGTGAGGGATGGTTGAAAAACAAAGGTGACTGTAAGCCTCTTGCATTGTCTAGGAGAGAAGGCACCCTGATCTATGAACACAAATATCCCAATCTCTTTAACACATATCATATCTCTATACTACGGAGATACAAATCCTGATGATTGCATTAATTCATTTTTTATCTATCTTCATTTATTCTGAAACAAATTTATGAGCAAAATTTTGGTGATAATTTGGCTTTCTGTGTAGGCTTGTCTGTGACTAAAATCATGCTCATCGTAAGTGAATAAATCAGCATTCCGGATTACACAGCAGTTGCTATGAATGAATTTATTTAGCTGAGTCCCCAAGGTAATCCTCAGCTCTGGGTACTCAGCAGAAGGACAGACCAGAGGACAGGATGCTGGAACAAGGGCACTGTAGGCACTCCCGCCTCTTTCCCAGCTGTTGTCTTATAGCTGACATCTCCCCATCTCATTTTTTGTTAATTGCAATATGACCCGGTACAGAACTCCCACTCCCAATACTGTTACAGTTTTGGTTTTCCTGGTAGGGAAAATTCCCTACTACATTGTTCTCCCTCAGGAAAGTGGGCTAAGGCACATTTTTGGTTTTGACATCCAGTTCTGATTTGGAATTTGTGCCACACCAATTATTTAAACTATTTTCATTAACTACCACTTACATACTATATTGATTCATTCAATTCAACAGTCATCTTGAGCAACGAGCAACATACTGTTGGGAGATATATGATTATAAAGATGGATTATGAAAATGTTGAAGCAACTCAGGTGTCCATCAATAGATGGATGGGTAAGTAAAATGTGGTCTACATATACAACGAAATATTATTCAGCCTTTAAAAGAAATGAAATTCTGACATATACTACAATTTGGATGAAACTTGAAGACATGATGCTAAGTGAAATAAGCCAGTCACAGAAAGACAAATACTGAATGATTCCATTTATATGAGATACTAAGAGCAGTCAAAATCACAGAGACCAAAAGTCGAATGGTGGTTGCCAGGTACTGGGGGTAGGGTGGAAAGGGGAGTTATTTTGTTGCAGAAAAATCAAACCAGTGAGAAACCAAGCACCACTTGGAGAGTTGGAGAACTCAGGTTTATTATGCCAGCGGTCCCAGAAGAGATAGTGCTCTGTAGATCTGGGACTGGAGCTCAGAGGCAATCTTGCTTTTATAGGGCTTAGCCAGCTGTAACAGTTGGCATGGGCTGATTGGTTGATTTGTCTTCAGGCAGTTACAGACCCCTGGCGTTGCTGTGGGTTACAGGCAGTCATAGAGCAGGAGATTGTCAGACAGGAACTCAGGCAATACATCTGTTATCTAGACAGAACAAGCAAAAGGGAGGATGAGTCTTCAGTTAATTTCAAGGTCACACTACCCTATAGCCAATGCGGCAAGCATATCTATAGAAGCAGAACAAAGAGCTGATTATTAGCCTTTTGAGTGAAAAATTCCTCTTCAATTAAATGGGTACAGAGTTTCAGTTTTGCAAAATGATAGGAGTTCTGGAGAGTTCTGGTGATGGTAGCACAACAATATGAATATGTTTAACACCAATGAACTATACACTTAAAATAGTTAAGATGGTAAGTTTTATGTGTACTTTACCACAATAAAGAAAAACTGAAGAGATAGAGATGAATTATGGCTCCGGTCCTGTGGTGCTTACAGCCCCCTGAGAGGCCAAACAGTAGGATGGGAACCATGTTAAGTAGATGAAGCTAAAGAGAGGTTAATGCTGAGGAGAACCCGCCCATTTCACGGAGAAGCTGACACAATAGGCAGGCTATTGCGTAATTCCTCCAAAAGCTTAAAATCCATTGAGAAGAAGCTTTCCATTCCAGCTTGCAGAACAGTAGGCACAGTAGAACCTGAAGGTGTCGCGCTTGCCTGTTCCCAGGCTCTCATTCCCAGGGTCGGAGGAGCAGCCCTCTTTGACCTAGCGCATGGCGCCGGCGCCCGCAGCCACCCTCCAGGCCACAGGCGGCGCTCTAACCGAGTCTCTCTTCCCTTCCTCGGCGCCCCTTCCTTCCGCCCCCAGCCCGCCTCTGCACGCCCGCGCACAGCTGCGCAGACGCCGGCTGCGGGTGTGAGCAGCATGGCGGCGTCTTCGGTCGGCGAGAAAGAGAAGGAGCGGCCCGGAGGCGGCTCGGGCGCGGCGGGCGGTAACAGCACGCGAGAGCGGCTGCTGTCTGCGCTGGAAGATCTGGAGGTCTTGTCGAGGTAATGCCGTGGGCCTGAGGGCCTAGCTGGGGCTGGGTGGGGAGGACTGACCCCGTCCGGACTAGCCGGCTCTCGGTCGGCTCCGGTTTCTCAGGCTCCGCGGGAAGGGAGACCCCGCCGCGCACTCCCGAGGACAGTGCATGATTGTCCTGGACCTGGCGTCTGCAGCCCTCCAGGACTCCGAGCTGGCATTTCCCCACCTTAGAGAACGTTTAAGTAATGATATTGACTCGATCCTCATGACTGTCAGAACTTTAGCGGTCCTTAGATATCTCCGGGTGTGAGTCCCTTCGACCACGGACATTATACACACGTTTAACAAAACCACCACCGGGTGCCAGACGCAGGGAGACGATACTGAGGGGGAGACTGGATGTCGACGAAGAGGAGCCACTCGCTGTAAAGGGGGAGAGACGGACGTGTAAATAGTGACTGGCATGGAACCGGTTTTTATCAGAGACTTGCGCTGCGGGCTACTGGAGCATCATGACGAGGCGCCTGTCCTGGTTGTAATCAGGGTAGGCTTCCTGGAGCAAAGACTGCATAAGAAGAATGAGTTCACCAGATTCACTAGGCGGCAGGTAGCTGGAACAGCATGTGCAAAGGCCTGGAAACCAGAGCACACACGATTTGTTGGAATTGTAAATTTGGGAGGGCTTAAGTGCAACGTGTGTGGCAAAGGTATAGAGGAAATTGGATGTCATTTTCCTTATTCTGTTATATTTCATGATATTCGCTCAAATTGGTGCTTTCCTTAATTCTCTCACATTCACTTGGATGTTAAAATTATTTTGGTTCTTACTTCTAAAATGTTGCTCAGATTTGACCTCTTGTTCCCATCTCTACTGTTTTACATCCCATAATAACTTTCTTAATGCAGCCTCCCAACAGTTTAGATGCCTACATGGGACTCCACTTTATCATTCTATTTTTCCCAGGAGCTTTTTTAAAAAGCATTGCGAATCACATTTCTGATTTAAAATATGTGTTAGGTTCTCATTGCCCAATGAGATAAAGTTCAAACTCTTTAACTTAGTGTGCAATAAAGCTATTCTCCATCATCTCTTACTCCATCCTCTTATCCTCATTTACTGCCACACCCCTCCACCCTTCCATATCCTTCACTACAGCCTCAGAAATGCTCCCCCTTCTAAAGCTAATCTCATACTTCCTCGTCTTTAGAACCATTCCCCTTCTACCTCTCAATTTGATGACTCATTCATTCATCCTTCAGAATTCAGCTCAAATGTCACTTTTTCTGTAGCCAGCATTCTTTGACAGCTTTAGAATAAATCTTAAATATTGTATTACCTGACCTACTAATAATCATCATTTTATCTGCTGTGAATTTAGTCCTTGCCATAGCAAGCATCACTTACCAGATTACTAGATCTAGCACGATATTAAATGAGATAATAAAAACACACAGATACCAGAAGTTAAATAGTTTATGTGTTTCATCCACTGTTTAGACTGTATCAGACTGAGATGCTGCCTGACTACAAATAAGGCATATGGAGTCTTCAGGCAACCAGTAGTCAGTACAGTGAACAAGAAGCTCAGGCACAAGGCAGCTGTCTTGATGTGTTACCTGTGTATAAATGTTTACACAGATTAATACAAATGCTGTTTCCTGCTGTTTTTGTTGGCTTTGTAGTTCCCGGAGGAGCCCTTGTCACTTTCTTCTTTAGATAATCCCGTCAATGAATACCAGCATGATTACTTAGTAAAAAGACCCTAACAAAACAGTTTTTATGATAAGTTTTTAGTTAAATTATTTATGTCTTTGTGTGACATGACTGTCTTTGGTATAGCTAATTAAAGCTTCATTTAGTTCATATTGAGGGCTTATTCTTTTTATTAAACACCAACCTCACATCCTATAAATGCTGACTGGCTAACCTATTGCTCTTATAAATAGGACCAACTGCCATTTGAAAAACAGTGCATTCAGCCTAACCAGTGCTTTTAGAATCACTGGGTTCCTGAATATCTTGAATTACCTCGAATTTGAGACTAAATTGAGACTGAATATCTGGATTTGACCAATTTATTTGTATTTTATTCTTTCCTTGATTACCCAATATATTGCATTTTTCTGTGTGATGAAATGTATCTACTCACTGAAGTAGTGAATCATTTTAAATTTTCCTCAAGAACCTCAGTGTTTCTGAAACTTTCTTCTTCATCTTTCCAGTTATATATGAACACTTGAGGTGCTGAGTCCTCTCTACTTCCTCTAAAAGAAGCTGTAGTTCCTCTGTTGCTCTTTTCCAGGAATTCCAAGAAGACTTTGATTTCTCATTAATTTGTAGTCCTCCTCACTAGAGCTATTGAAAAATTGGTGATAGGCTTCTTTTCTTTCTGCAGCCTGTGGTAATAACCTTTGTCTTAGTTCATTTTTCTTTTTCTCTCATTTTCTCATGACTTATCTTCCATGCTATTTTATTTGTTCATCTCTAAAGAAAGACTGGATGACAGTAGGTAAGTGAAAATTTACCTCTTTTACAATCCCAGAGGTGGTTGGTGGTGGTAGTGGAAGAGATGCCAGTTTGAGATTTGCCTCCTAAGACTTATTGAAACTTCTCCACAGAATGAGGTTGTTCCAGTATAATTGACTTGAAAAAGTCCCGTTGTGTGCCCAGATATAGCGTACATACTGATTCTGTGGTCTGTGAAATTTGTCATTATCCTCTGTATGAAATTTTTCTCATTTTTATTTTTTATGAACAATGAAAAGAAAAACTAACTTTTGACTTCAAAGTAGTGGGTTTGAAATTCAGGATATATTTTTTTACTGTTACCTGATTATATAGCTTTTCAGTATATTTGTTACTTTGTAAAATGATAGAATGAGGTAATCTTCATCTTTGGAAGAATTTTAAAAAAAGAAACATGTAGAGTATAGTTTAAAAGTTTTTCTTAGCCTGTTTGTAAATCAGAACTCATTGTCCCACAGAAACCATGTTGATAGAGTATGTTGAAATTTCCACACCAGTCTATTCCATTACCTCTAATTTATTTTAAGAGTAGTACAGTTGATTCTTGTTCAACTCAAGGGTTAGGGGTAGCGATTCCCCACGTAGTCAAAAACCCACTTAAAGCTTTGACACCTCCCAAACTTAACTACTAGTAGCCTACTGTTGACTGGAAGCCTTACCAATAACATAAGCAATCAATTAACACATATATTGTATGTTATTTATATTATATACTGTATTCTTACCATGAAGTAAGTTAGACAAAAGCAAATGTTATTAAAAACATTATAAAGAAGAGAAATACATCTTCCTAATCGTTAACTCTGGTTTTATTTTTTATTTTCTTGTTTATTCTTGTCACCTGTATTAGAATTTAAGTGCCATTGTTCATTTTTTTAAATTAAATTTATTGGAGTGATGTTGGTTAATAAAATTATGTCAGTTTCATGTGTATAGTTCAAGGATATGTCTTCTGTATATTGTGTGTTCACCAGCCAAAGTCAAATCTTCTGTCACCATATATTTGACCACGTTTACCCTTATCTAGTTTCCCTCCTCCCTGCTTCCCTCTGGTGATGACCAAACTGTTGTCCATGTTCATGAGTCTCTTTTTGTCATGTTTTTTTTTGTCGCTTTCAGTTTTATATCCCACATATGAGTGAAATCATATGGTTCTCAACTTTTTCTGTCCGACTTATTTCGCTTAGCATCCATCCATGTTGTCACAAATGACAGTATTTCATCTTTTCTTATGGCTGAGTAATATTCTGTTGTATTTATGTACCACACTTTTATCCAGTCATCTATTGAAGGATACTTTGGTTGTTTCCATGTCTTGGTCGCTGTGACTAATGCTGCAATGAATATCAGGGTGCATATATCTTTACAGATAAATGTTTTCAAATTTTGGGGTAGATACCCAAAAGAGGGATTGCTGGGTCACATGGTAATTCTATTCTTAATTTTTTAATTTTTTTTTTGAAGACCCTTCATACTGTTTTCCATTGTTTACTTTTATAACTCACACATGTAGAAAGTGCCTGGCACATAATAGGCACTCAATAAATATTTGATGAATGAGTGAAGACTTCCCATTTTCATATTCACTTTTTTTTTCGTTAATTAGCTAATTAATTCATACACAATGCTGTGAGGAAATAGTGGGGAAGGTTGGGTCCATTTGGCACCATCCAGAACAATAGTATGAGGCTAGCAGGAAGGAAGGTGGAATTACGAAGGTAAAAGTAGCTTGGCAGCCAGTTCTCCGCTGCAACTATTCAACTCTGCCTTGTAGTGTGAAAGTAGCCATAGACAATATGTAAATGAAGCAGCTTGGTTCTCTTCCATGAAAGCATTATTTACAAAAACTGCAGATGTGCTGGATTTGGCCTACAGACAGACCTCTGATGTAGTTTTTCTTGTGCAAACCACCCATAGTGCATTGGCTGCATTTTCTTGTTTGGTTTCTTTAAAGTGAACTGAGAACCTAGACTCTCTCATCAGGTAGTCTTAGGGCAGACTCTTGCTGGGTTTTTGACTTTCCCCTGGTTCTTCACAGTTGTCCTATGCAAACCTCTGTTGAGTCTTTCCAAGCATTTAGCTTTGGTTTTTACAGAAACAACTCTTTATGTTCATGATTGTATTTCATTGGTGTTTATGTAATGGATATCAATTTATATAATTATAGTAATAAGTAAACTTGCATAAATAGATTTGGTAACACATGCAACTGAGTCTTGGTGAGAGTACAGCTGGTGAGAGCTGAAGCCCACAGCATGTGAATTGTAGTAGAGCAGTGGCATGAGTACTTAGTCCTGTTGGTACCATGAATCCAGCAAGTCAGGTGGAGATCAGTTAAGAAGGTTCCTAGTGTATTTACTTTGTGAAAGTTTCTTTTTCTTTTTCTTTTTTTTTCTCTCTTTTTAGGGAACTTATAGAAATGCTGGCAATTTCAAGAAGCCAAAAGTTGTTACAGGCTGGAGAGGAAAACCAGGTAAGTGGCTTTTTTTAAAATTCCAAACCAAACGATAATTTCTGCAAGTTTCCTGTTTATATTTACCTTGTGTAAGAACAGAAAGATCGGATCCTTTTAAGTTACTTATTGACACTTTTAGATTGATATTTACTTTGTATCATTTACATAAAACAACAGTGTGCTTAAGAAGAAATTAGTTGTCTAAATACTGGTTCCTCTAATGCGACTTAAAAATGAATGGAAATAAAAGAGCATATAACTATTAATAAAGGTTGGTTATTTTGTGGATGTTGAATTTATAGGTAATTTTATTTTCTTTATACTTGTGCTTCCTGATTTTCTGCAGTGACATATTTTCTTTTTTCTGATTCAAAACTTTTTAAAGAGGGTAAATTTTATATTATGTGGGCTTTTTTTGGCCACAACAAAAAAAATTAAAGAGAAAATAGAAAGGATTAATTTTTTTAAAGATGTAAGACAGAAGAGGAAATAGTTTCTGATAGACCACTTCCACCCACCCTCTACCCCATCATTATCTTAATTTCATCTTAAGATATATTTTGAGGCCAGAAAAATCTGATGTGCTCTAAATAGAGAACTTGTTTTCTTCAAGGATTAATTCCCTCAAGAGGAGAGGGGGAAACCAGATAAGTCTATAAGTTGTAAAAAGCTACAAACTATAGGGATATTGGGGTTACTTTTTTGTTTGGTTGGTTGGTTGTCAGAAGAAGAAAAGGCCTAGAGATGAACGTGTTAATAAAAGAATCCCACTCTCAAACGCTTTAATTGATAACTTATGGGATTAATTAAGAATTTATACAAAGTGAGCAAAAAGTGAAATTTGAGTTTTGACTTTATTAAAACTGTTAAATATTAGAGGGATATGCCCATTTGAAAGCTTTTAGCCAACATTTTATTGGATATTCATATTTTTATACATCTAGAATTTTAGAGTTAGAAGAGACCTTAATGGTCTTCAGTATAACCTCCTGTGATTGAGCCGATGGTCTTCAGTATAACCTCCTGTGAGATTGAGGATGAATCAGCCGAAGGTGAATGGATGAGTGAAACTAGAACCTGGGTCTTTGAATAATTTTTTTCTCTACTCAACAGTAAAATCTAAAGAGACTCTTACTGTTCTCTGGTAGTATACAAAATAGGTCAAACTGTAAAGTTCTGGAAAGTTGTCATGGAACTAATATGTACTCATTTTGGTTAATAATTTTTAAAATATAGCTTTTATAGAAATGGAAACTTAGCTTTCTCCTCCTTTGACATGAGAAGAAGGGAAATTATAGGCCTATTGAAAAGAATATACTTTCTTCTTTTTTTTTTTTTAACTAAAAACACTTTTTATTTAAAGTAAATGCCCAACAGGATGCACTTCAGACTTTTGTCTGTTGTATTAGAAGCCCTATAAAAATGAGAGGAACTTCATATCAAAAATAACTTGAGGCATGTCTGTATTTTTTAATCTTTAACAAATTTTTAAAATTTTTAAATTGATTCTGAATTTTGATAGCCTTTTCCTTTTGATACATTCCCTAGTAGCACAGAAAAGTAAGGGTATTTAGATCAGATTGTATCTTAATTTTGTAGCGAGGGGCTGATGATAATAACTAGCCTTTATTGAGGTCTTCTTTGTGTACTTAACATACACTATTTTATAAATCCTCAAAACAACCTTATGTGTTAAGGTATTGTTATTATATCCCTTTTCCTAATGAGAAAACAGGCTTTGATAGGTCAGGTAACTTCCTTGTCACACTACTAATAAATGAAAGACTGGATTTGAACCCAGACTTTCCGTTTTCTGCTTTTTAACCTTCATAGTTTTTGCCATATCTGCATGGCACCTATTTACTATTTTTTGAAATCACTCTATTTTAAACCGTCTTGATCCTAAGCAGTTCTGTGCATGATATCCCAGGTTTAATGTGAACGTTCTATTTTTCTAATACTAGCACAAATGTGTAACTGTAAAAGTTTTTTTTTAAATTCTTGATGCCAACTAAAATCATCTCAAATAACAAAATTTGGGAGAACATCTCATATATATATAGGATTTCCTCCTTAGGCTTTATTGTGCTTTTATTATTTCTCGAGGAGGGGGCAGCATTATATTTTTAAGGATAAACAAAATTTTTCTTCCCTGGGAAATGGATAAACTTGTTCCTTTTGGCACATTGCTAGTTCTGAAAGACTAGTTTTTGTTTTGTATGAACGAATAGTATATAATTACAAAAAGAAGGATATCTTGATATTAATTTGTTTTCTAATCATAGAGAGGCCGTTTTTATTTTTAATAAGGATATAAAATATTTTGAGGTGTTAAAATTTTATAGCTCAGCCAGTTCACATGCTTTGTTTCATTGGAATGTAGCTTTTTAATATTCTTTTGTCTGCTTTAATCAACTTACTGACAGGTCCTGGAGTTGTTAATTCACAGAGATGGGGAATTTCAAGAACTAATGAAATTGGCACTTAATCAGGGAAAAATCCATCATGAAATGCAAGTTTTAGAAAAAGAAGTGGAGAAGAGAGACAGTGATATTCAGCAACTACAAAAACAGCTAAAAGAAGCAGAACAAATATTGGTAAGTTATAAGCTGGTTCTTTAAAAAAGATATTGTTTATTTAATGTATTTCTGAAAAATAAGTCTGTTATCACTATTTTGAAGTGGCAGAAAATTTGATTTTCCAAGTCTGAAAGTGATAACTTGTCAGTTTTGTTAAATGACATTTTCTTTTTTACTTATTATTTTCAGATAGTTTGTATTACTGTTGAACCTCACTTTTATTATGGAATGATTTCATAGGATTGAATTATAGAAGTGGGAAGCTTTTATTATGTCCTGATACAAGTTTTAGCTGTTAATAATCTAAATCTTTACTTCAGTTTTAAAAATATTTCAAAATCAGTAAAAATATGTTCCAATTTTATAAATTAATTAAAAATTGCATTATTTAGTTTTTCATCCTAAACTAGGCAGGATTAGGATAAATGGCAAGGACTCTAGTCGTTTCTTATTCATGTCTAATCTTTCAAAGAAGCAATTTATTTGCTATTATTTGCCCACTTATTTTACTAAATAGTAATTAATGTAATTGTTACATAGTGTAATTACAGAAACAGCTGAGTTTGATTCTCTTATGTACCAGACATAGCTGGCATCCTTATCCCTGATAAATCTCTTCAAAAATGTGTCAGAATGGGCTTCAGTATAAAGAAGCCTGAGTAGTTTAGCGTAAATGAACCATTCCTACTAAAGAAACAACCCCAAGTAATACTTTTTAAAAAATATATAATAAAACCTATTTGCCAGAAAGTAATACTTGATTACCAGAAGATATTCAGAAAATACAGAAAAGTAGAAGAGAAGATTGCCTTTATTGCCATTGCTCAGATTGTCACTGTTCACAGTTTGTCTTAGTCGTATTCGTTTTTTACCTTATTTTAATAAGCAGGGTGCTAAGTGGTTTTCTATTACTACTTATTAAAACTTAAGCATTTTCCATATAATTATGCCCTCGTTTAATTTCCTAGCTTTCTGTTAAAAATAATGTTTCAACGAATAACCTTTCAGAAAAGTTTTTTTCCTTCTGCATTTCAGATTTTATTCTTTAGGTTAGGTTTCCAAAACTATAATTATTGAGTTACAGACAGTGAACACAAGGATCTTATTTTATTCTTGAACTTGATGCAAGAATTGAATGCTTTTGGGGTGGTTGGTGATCTGGATCTCTTCTAGATGTTTATGATAGAAGACAAATGTTAGTAAACAATCCAATTTATACATTGTTTCTAATGACTGATTTGTGAATGAAGAGTGATTCGTGAATATAATATTTATTCTTTTCATTAAATATAACTGTGATGTTATAAATGATATCTAGTGCTGTTTCAGAATGTTACAAATAAATTGTGGGGATTCCCAAATTGCATATTGTTCCTATAGGATAAATGATATTGTGAATTAAGCCAAAAACCACGATTGATAAAGTTGAGAATAAACCATATTTCTCTTTTTAATGTTCTTTAGGCAACAGCTGTTTACCAAGCAAAAGAAAAACTGAAATCAATTGAAAAAGCAAGAAAAGGTTGGTACTGTGGGAACACTGAATGACTTTCTGAAAAATCCAAGTTTTGATTCCAACAGTCTGATGAGAGCATTATTAATCATTTTCTGCTTTTGAAAGGTTCAACTCCATTTTCATTGTGAAGTGTCTACTATGTTCTGGCCCTGTGCTGGGTAGTGTTGGGGAGGTGTCACGCCCTGTTTTCAGTTATAAGAAGCAATAATAAATGGCTGTAGAACTGAATATCCAATAATGACAATGCGTTTATAAAACTTGGGAGAAGGGGACAGAACTATGGGTTAGAAGCAAGTGGGATTTGAATTAGGTCTTATAAGACAGAATGAAAGAAAATATTTATTGGTTAATTATAGTGGGATTAAGAACATCATGAAGTCAAAACTAGTTATGGCTTTGGGATGTATACACATTTAGTGGCACAGAAGCCCAGCACGCCTTCCTATCCCCATCCCCTCCCCGCTTCTCTTCAAAAAGGCTTCCATTTTGGATCTTTTGGAATCTTTTTATTTCTAGATTTTTTTTTTTTTGTAGATCTGTAAATACAAGAACAATACAAATACATATGTGTACATGTAGTCTAAAACACGAATCAGGTCATGCTATACATAATATTTAACAACTTACTTTTTTTTACCTAATGAATATATTGCAGATATCTTTCTACTTTGGTCTACTTATAACCTTAGGGTCATGTTTTGCTGACAGTTGAGTGTCATAGTGTAAACTGCTTCTCTGATTTAATAGTTTGGACGTCACTGGAAGGTGAAACACTGTGTTTTCTGTTTGTGTTCACTGTTACTTTCAGAATAGTGATAGTATTTAATGGAAATTAATAATTGAGGTTATTGAGCATTATCATGCTCATCTCCCAGATTTGATACTTTACTTATGTTAGCTGATTTTTCTGAATGTTTTGTTCTTTAGTTTGGAAATATTTTTTTAAGTTTACAATATACATCCAGGTATTATTGGAGGAGGTAGGTAACTCAGATTATTCTATTTTCAGATAACTTAAAATTTAAGTATTATATGTAACTATGGTGTATGCATTTATAAACTTCTGCGTTTACTAGGCTAAAATGTTACACTCTCCTCTTGACTCTAGGTGCTATCTCCTCTGAAGAAATAATTAAGTACGCACATCGGATTAGTGCAAGTAATGCTGTGTGTGCCCCACTGACCTGGGTTCCAGGTAAAATAATTTTATTTTTACTAGATATATGTGGTTTTGAAAATTATTGAGTGACTATATACAAAAATAGGAAAAAAAGTCTTAAATATACAATGTATTTATCCTTAGAAACATCTGCCTCATGTTTTCACATCTTTAAGGTTTTAAAAGAAAGGTCACAGGTTTTATCAGTTTGGTTTTCTACAAAGCCATTGCCACTAGGGACTGTGTTTCCTTTTTTAAAAATGATAATTAATAATTTTTAAGAGTACAAGATAATATGTGTGATTCTGAAGCTATAGATTTATATGCCTGTAAAACCCAAGCTAGCCAGAAGCCAACTTTAGGGCCATTAGGATTTCCACAAAGATTGCAGCCTGGGAAACAGGCAAACCAAACTCTTCGGTGATAAAGGTGAAGCCCTGAGCACCCAACAGCAGACACACAGGACTAGAAAGAGCCGGAGTATGAGAAACAGCAAAGGGAGTAACAGGCTGCAACTGTATTGACAGTGGATAGAACATTTATGAGATGGAGACACTAAGGTAGAGCGGCAGTCTTTTGGGGAGGAGTGGAAGATGGTTATTGCATCCTCAGTAATTCCCTATGGTGGTGTTTTGCCATACTAAAATCACTAAGGGTAACTACAGTGTTGAGATGAGTAATCTTGGAGTTTGTGAGAAATATTACCAAAAAGTTGGCCTAAATCTGGCCAAGTTTTTAGCAACCCAAAACTGCCACTTAGTATAATTACGTGGTTGGAAATAAAGATTACTGGCTCCTGATATTCCACTAAGTTAAGGAATTAGTCTTTAAGTGACAAGATGGAAGAGGTTAGTTAGAAAAAGATTTTAATTTAGACAATCCTTCCAGTAAGCATTCAATGTCTTCTATCATAAAAGTGTGTCATGATCTATTCTCCCTCAGATCTTTTTGTTCCTATGAATCATCATTTTCATACTAAAAAATTCAGGTAAGTTAAAAGAGTCAAGATCATTTTAATTTCCTTAATTTGTCCTTTGGAATGTTTGCTAATAAAATGGCAGACTTTTCTCTTTTTTTTTCATATAGAGAATAGTATATTTAACAATTGATGGCCTTCATATTCCAAAACTGAATATGTAACTTGAGTTTTTTAAAGTGAACCAAGGAAAATCAATACTTCAGAGAAGGCATTAATGCTTATTTTGTATGTGGTTGACTTAAAAGAAGTCTGGGTTTTTGTATGTTTTTGTTTGTCTTTTGTTATTTTAGGGGACCCACGGAGACCATACCCAACTGATTTAGAGATGAGAAGTGGATTATTGGGTCAGATGAACAATCCTTCCACTAATGGTGTGAATGGTCATTTACCTGGGGATGCGCTTGCCGCAGGCAGATTGCCAGGTAATGTTAATTAGAAGAATGCTTTCAAACAGGCCAAGGTTTGGCCACTGAACAAATTCGAAATACAAGGCCCAACTCATTTTAATAGCTAGGTTTTCTGCTAATTTATCCTGCTCTCTACTTGCTCTGGTTTAAAGACTGTTCTAGATGGAGGTTTTGAAATTAGAATAAACTGACTTTTTCCTCACTTGTTAATACGCCATTTTCCTCAGGCATCGTGCCTCTTATTGCTCGGAACACAGCTTTTTTAAAATTGTGAAACATACTGTATAAGCAGTAAGAAATAACATGTTCAGTTTAATAATTATAAAGTGAACATACTCTTGAAAAACCCCCAAGTTAACAAAATGAATAACAAAGCTTTTTATAGGCTTTTAATAACTTTATAAAATAACCTGTAAGACTTGGTTCATTGTGAGCTTCAACTTTCCTCAAGTTTCACATATAGGTTTGTGCTATTCTTATATTTATTTTACATTCCCATATTTTATCTTTTGTAGGCGACTTGTTTTGATTTGGTAGAGCATTTACAAAGTTAAAAAGTTACCCTTTTAAGTAGTCACTTTTAGTATTTTACCTATTTCATTTTTCCCTTGTAATATTTACATTGTTAGAAACATGTTCTGAATAATGCTGTTTTTGCTTAACATCTCTTTGTAAGGATGTCCCTGTGTTACTAAAAATGTTTTGTAAGCATTTTTGTTAATTTATATAAGTACAAACTGGGACTGCACTGTGCATTAGTTTCCTTGGATAGCTCCTCATTTTTCTCACTGTGGTTGTATTCTTATCATGTGCCAGTCAGGGTCTAGTAAGGAGGCAGAAACCACATCAGCAATATGAACAATGAAAATTTAAAGAATTATTACCTAATATAGTAACAAGATACTAATTATTATAGGGTAAAGAGAACTGTTTTTTAAAAATAGAGGAATAAGAGATATGGGGAGCTACTACATCTGGGACCAAGGCAGAGTACCCAAGGGAAGGAACCAGCAGAGAAGAGGCTTCTCCCCACCCCCATTCCAAGGCCCGTGTTCATATCATGGCACCTTTGGTAGAGGTGGGTATAGCTGTGGCCTGCTGGATGGCAGAGAAGTTAGATGAGGTGTCACAGGCCAGAGCTGGCATATAGAAAATTACCCTCTGGGTTCCAGGGAGATTTGCTAGAAAGCCACCCTTTGGGGAAATGGTGACACTTACTGGGAAACCGTCCTCTGGGGTGCACCCGTACTGGGAAACTGTCCTCTGGGGTGCCACTGAAACTGGCTGGGGGCGAGCACCACTTGATGTCCTGCGGCCAACCAGGCACCAAGAGTAAGAGTGACACTGGGTCCAGGAAGGAAGCCTGTTCCTCAGTAGAGTCCCCAGTGCCCTCTACTGATGAAGTGTTAACATTGTGGCTGCTGGCAAAGGACATGTGTTCTGGGTCCAGAGAGAAGAGTGGGTTTGAGGCTTAAAAAGCAGTTTAAACTGTAATATATAGTATAATATACATTAGCTGCTTATAGTACACTATAAAGAATATGTAGAAAGTAACATATGATCTAATATGTGTGTATGGAATATATAGATAGAAGAAATATTTGTAATTGTGACTGTCTTACAAAGGAAAAATTATGTCAACTGACTAGTTACTGTGGTATAAAGTATGAATTTTTTAAAGATAAAACACAGGTTCTAGTTACTAAAACATCACTCTTTTTCTTGATAAATTTGATCTTCATTAATTTGGGCAAATGTGTATTTTGATTTCTAGCTTTAAAAAATATTTATTTTAAATTATTTGCATGAAGAGAAGAGTCATTTGGAAGAAAATTAATTACTAGTAGAAATGTTCTCATATGTGCTTCTTTTTTCCTTCCAGATGTCCTTGCTCCACAGTATCCCTGGCAGTCAAATGACATGGCAATGAATATGTTACCACCAAATCACAGTAATGACTTTTTGTTGGAACCTCCTGGGCACAATAAAGAAAATGAAGATGACGTAGAAGTTATGTCCACAGACTCCTCGAGCAGTAGTAGTGACTCTGATTAAAATGATATAGGAGACAAAAAGCATACAGAATTGAATACCATGGAATTTTGTTTCTTAAACAATTGCAAGCCTGTAAAAATAGCCAGGTAATATTGGCTATAGTGGAATTGTGTAGCCCATTAAAAAATCACAGTGGACTTTGTTTTTAAAGCCAAAAATCATGATTTCAATTATCAACTACTTGGTGAATATATAGAGAATAATCAAAATTTACTGTTATAAAAAAGATTATTCAGTTCAGTGCTATCTTACCAGGTTTGTTCCAGTTGTGTTGGACTTATACATAGTAGTTCTGGAAATAAGATTTGAGGGAAATGACTCATGTACATATCACTAATAGGCCTCCTAGAATTATTTAGAGAAGCAGCAGCAACAACAACAAAGCAGTAGATCACTGAATGTACATCATACCAAAATAACAAAAACCATCATTGAAAGTGAAGGTTGTTAACTTCTGTCACAGGCACAGGAGAAATTGTCTCATTTGTACTATTTGTAATTTTTGTAAATAAACTAACTTTTGTTTGTACTTTGTATGCTTTTTTAAAAAATATACCTTCAGTGTAGGTAAGAAATTATTTCTGTAAATCCAGTTGCATTTTATACATTAAGTAGAATTTTGGAGTGTGAATGAACATGATGTGATAAATACAATTGAACTAGTAATCACAACTAGTAGGTTTCGCAAAGGCTCATAGTGCCATATCTTCTTAGAAGATATGGAATGAAGTGGGGTTTTTTAAAATAATTTTTTAAAACTTAGCGTAATAATGTCTGATCTTAGAATGTTATAACAAAGGTTATAGAATATAAAACATTGTCTGTCTTAACCTTCCCTCTTATTGCAGTTCCCAGAAAGAATCATTTTTATCTACTTTTAACCTCTAGTGGTTAACCTCCATATTTAAATATATGGTTATACAATTTTATCTTGACTTACCAATTTTAGACAATTGATAAATTTAGACAATTGTCACTTTTTTCTGACTGCAATAGTAACACAACATCCTTTGTGGAACATTTAGCAAATATAGTAAAGCACAAAGGAGAAGATAAAATAGTATTTAACCCAGATATATCAACATTTTTATGTAGATTTTTATTTTTTATGAAAATTAACATATTTATCTTTTTAAAAAATGAGAATAAAATGTGTATTTCCTGAGATGCCGCTGTATTTTTTTGTTAGTAATCTCACTGATGTCCTTCCAATGAACTGAGTTTTTTCAACTTTTTTCAGTTTTTTTCAACTTTTTTCCCTTTGGTTATTTAAATGAAACATGATCCTTGTAGAAAAATATTTGTCTTCCAACCTACAATTTCCCAGGAACATAATTATGCTTTTAAATTGGCATTTTGAATAATATATTAGGTATGAAATGAGTATCCTAATTCGGAATTGTAACATTTTATCTCGGCTCAATTTTTTTACCTTTGTATTAATATTAATTAGCTTTAACGACATGCCAGTATATATAAATTACAGTCATTCCATAGTGTCCATTACATAATCAATATAAAATGTTTGCTGGCTAATTATAAAAATATACAATCAAGGAAAACAGTGGGGCAAATAGAGCTCAAGCAAATTCAGCAAAATCTTGGTGCTTGTTGAATCTGGGTGTAGGGTATATGGAAGTTGATTGTACTGTTTTCTGCTTCTGGTATGTTTGAAATTTTTCAGCCACCACACCAGAGCATGAGACCGTAGAACCCCTCATTGTCATCTTGTTCCCCACACACCATCTCTATGTGCTGTTAATTATTAACTATCCTGCACCCACCAATGTAAAAAAAATTGTCTCTCCATTTTGCTTTTTATCCTCAGAGATTTCCCCACTTTGCTATATCCCACCCCATTAATCTACCACCAGTGGATTTCATGTAACCCCCCTCATTTCTCCTCTCATTCTAATGTATAAAATAAGCTGCAAAACTGCCATTCTTCAGAGCAGTTTTTCAATTCATTGAGATTTTACTTCCCAGCAATTGTCAGTTTGGCTCGAATAAACTCATAAAAATTCTCTACATGTAACCCGAGTCCAATTTCATAACGCTCGCAGCACAACAGCCAGTGAGTGGAGTGACCAGGTGCTGGGGCGAGGAAAGCGACTTTATTTGGAAAGCCAGCAAGCTGAGAAGATGGCGGACTAGCGTCCCAAAGAATCACTTTAAGAAAGTATAGAATTCAGGCTGCTTTTAGATCAATGGAAAAGGGAAACAGGAGGGGTTTGAGTTTGATTGACAGTATGATGTGAGTGTCAGCAGAGGTCTGAGGAAGATTGTAAACAATCCATACTTCCCTTTTCTTGTTGAGAGGCAGTTTCTGGGAAGGGGCTGTTTTTGTAAAACTCAAGCTGCAAGCAGAATTATTCTAATGCTACATGTAAGAATAATCAGAAGCTATTAACATAAAGGCGATGGGAGCAAAGCAGGCTCGAACAAGATGGAATCAGGCTGAGCATTTCACTCATACGTATGGGTTTGGACAATTCTTATACTGGCATAAACCACAATGTTGAAAAATTCAACAGAAAGAAGTACATACCAAAAAAAGCATATACACATACTTATGGTGACTTTATTTGTAATACCCCGAGCTGGAAGAAACACAAATGACTATCAATATTAGATTAGATTAAACTTTGGTATATGTAAATGATGAAATACTACATACAAAATTAATAAACCATAGCTACACAACATAGGTAAATATCTCAAGAACAATGTTGACTCAAAGATGCTGGTTACAAAAATGCATATTGTCAACATAAGAAATGTCCAAACCTATAGAGAATTTTTATGCATTTTTTTGAGCTAAACTGATGACATATGCTGGGGAGTAAGATCTCAAATGCACCAGAGAATGGCAGCTTTACAGCTTCTTTATACATTAGAATCAAAGGATAAGACCTAAGGAGGGTGGTAGATTAAGGGGGCAGGAGAAAGCATAGCTGTGGGTGGGGCCATCTCTAGGACTGAATAAAGGCAAAATGGAGAACTACATACTTTTTTTACATTGGTGGGTACAGGATAGTAACATTCACATCCTGTAGAGATGGTGTGCAGGGTAGGGGTGAAGATGACAATGAGGGGTTCTCTAGTCTCATGCTCTGGTGGTCTTATGTTCTGGTTCCTGTAGTTGTGCCTTCAAGGGGTCTAGAAAAGAAAATTACTCTGACATTTCAAAGGTATATTATAGATGTTCAAGAACAACGGACAGGGCTCACAGTGAAGATGGACCTTTGCTAAGGAAGCTACAGGCCTGGGATGTGACTACCTGCTATGAACTATCCAGTTAGGAATTTGTGGTCAGACTGTCCTGTGTGGTTACTTTTCATCACTGAGCTTATCAGGCCTGCCATATGGCCCCTCTGAGTTTGTCAGGTTTATTGCATAGCCCCTTTTTCATTCACAGTATGATTCTACTTTGAGCAAATTAAAAACAAACTAATCTATGATGAGATGGTGGTCACAGTGGTTACCTTCAGGAGAAGGAACTTTTGGGGTGCTGGTGAAATGTTTTATTTCTTGATTTAGGTAGTACATAATTGTGTTAATTTTATAATAATTTATTGAGATACTGTATGCATACTATACATCAAATATTTTTTAAAAACATGTCACTTTAATTTGCTATCATCTTGTTTCCATAATTTTATCTTTCAAATAGATTCAGATATTAATGAAGCCTTATTAATATGCCAGGTACTATGCTAGGCATTAAGGATACCCCAAAAGCCTTTTTTATTTAGCACAGCACATTGCTTAATAAATACTATTGGTTACACTGCTTGCCCATTTTGATAGATGCCACATAAAACAAGCTCTTAGGGAGTAAAATTAGCTGCTGAGCTAGTGATCTTTCTACCATGGTTCTAACCACAGGTTACACACTATGGCTCCTGGCTGCCACACTTCTAGTCTTTCCCGTCAGTCAGCCAGGCTCCCCAACACTTCATCTGGGGTGGCCTGTGAGAGAAGTCCATGCACAGTAATAGCTGGGGTGTGAGGTGACCACTCAGAGCTTTACAACACCCCCCTGTTGTACCGACCCAGTCCTGTTTCCCTGGTTCCAAACTCTTCATCCCTTTACCCTTTACTCCCTCATTTTGACCCTTGCCCACTGTGGCATCTTTTGTTACTGAGTCTTGTTGGCCACCTATTTTTTCTTTTCCATTTGAATTCTACCCTTTGATGGTGACATGGACGGGCAGCGTGATTAAGGCAGTGGGCTACTATATTTGTAAGCCCAGCCTGTTCAAAGCTGTTAAGAAAATGAAAATTCTGCCAGCCCAGGAGTCCTTTCACATAGCAATGCCAATTAGACAGACGCATGAAGCAACGTGAGGCAATGGGAGGTTAAGAGCCCTTTGCCATTTGAATTCTACCCTTTGATGGTGACATGGACGGGCAGCGTGATTAAGGCAGTGGGCTACTATATTTGTAAGCTCAGCCTGTTCAAAGCTGTTAAGAAAATGAAAATTCTGCCAGCCCAGGAGTCCTTTCACGTAGCAATGCCAATTAGACAGACGCATGAAGCAACGTGAGGCAATGGGAGGTTGAGAGCCCTTTTCACTGGTGGCAACCAGGCAGAGGGCGAAAAAAAGGTGTGTATCCAGCAGTTCTCAACGTATACCCTTAATGTATATCTTTTGTGGACAATTCAAGCCCTTCCTCATAATCTTCATCATTTTCCTCTGTACAAGTTCCTCCCAAAGGCCACCCAACTGCTCCCCTGGGTAGGCCAAGCCAGACCATGGCTCCTACTGGCTGGACTTCCAACTGTGCTGCTGGCTTACCTCTCTTGGTGTTGCAAGAGTATCTTATCTAAACAGTCTCTTTCTCTACATCCCAATATCTTGTTGATTGAAACATCTTACAGGTTTATCTAATTCCACTGATTCAATACACTTTATTCCCACTAACAAAACACAACTTAAAAGTATTCTCAAATACGTACAATCGCATAATTATATCTTTTAAAATATAGAACCCATTGTACAGTTCCTATACAAGTTATTTAGCAGTTTTGTCGACAATACAGTAACTTGTCCTCATTATTCCTCATCGTTAGTAAAGTGACATCTGGGTTTTAGTGTCTCCACTTAGTTTTGGACTTTGTGCACATCTTTAGCAGGGCATCTCCTCTGCTCCTATTTCAGATTCCAACTCCTTTCTCCCTATAGCTCTCCTTTATGTCTCTGCAAATAGCTGGAATGCAGTATTTGCATGTCCTGCTGTGAGTATCCTCAGTGCTACTTGTTTCATTCTGGCCCAGGAAAAGGACTGGTCAAGAAATACTAAGTCATTTTCTTCATTTAACCAGTATACATTGGGCATTTAGTATTACCCGACACTACTTTGGCTGCTAGGTAGATAACAGACTAAAAGTCTCTAGCCTAAAAGAGCTTACTTTCTACCGGGGAGATAAGCAATCAACAGAATATAACATCATGTGTGCTACAATATCCAAGTACTTACCATCGATGAACCAAGCCCAAGACCTCAAGTAATCAAAGGCTGTGCTCAGCCACAGTGAATATCCTCTGAGAGTCCCACTTGATCCCTAAAATGTCAAAATGCTTTTTCTGCATGCATACAAATAGCGTTTACGTAAACTATGCAATATAGGTGAGAGTCTATTTTCAGCCATTTTTAAGGACAAGGCGCATTTGGGAGAATTTTATCTGCAGAATCTATTGCTTCATAAATGCATTGGAAGGGAATTTGACCCAATAGAAATTTAAATCAAGTTATTCAAGATAAAAGAGGGTGACTTTAGAAGAACATAACATGTCACATATCACTTAAGCCCAGAGACTAATTCAAAAGCCACCTATGAAGTTAGGATACAGTAGAAATTGTGTAAGGCGTAGTATGACAGTCTGCTAGGTTGAGTCCTGAAGGGATCACAGAGGAACTCTTGAATTGAGGTATTAAAAACTGGTAAGGCTATGTTAAGGCAGATTGAGGGTGTGAGTGGCATTCAGTTCAGAAGAAGCTGCAGGGACACTGGCAAAGAGGTAGAAAACTGCATAGTACATCTGAGGGAGCACAAGGAAATATGCCTGAGTGTGGGTGTGAGAAAGTGATGGGTGTTTGATGGGAAAGTTAGTCTAGGGAAATTATAAAAGCCCCTGCATGTCAGATTAAGGATTTTATCCTACAGATGGAGAACTTCAAAAGAAGTTTGAGACATGATCAAATTTATGTTTTTGAAAAGTCACTCTCAGAGTAACATCAAAAATAAGTCAGAGGGTTAAGGTGGGAGAGGAGCCTGGGACAATATGATGGAGGATGGATTCAAGAGACATGAAATAAACAGAATAAACAAGACAGAGTGAGTGCCGTATGTGGGGAAAGGGAATCTAACCTAAGAAACTCAGCAGATGATAAAGTCATTCTCTGAGAGGAGATTCAGTTTGGAACACACCAAGTTAGAAGGACATGGAGAATCTTAGGTAGAGATGACTGGTTTGTGACTGGGTCTGGAGTTTAGGAAAAGGGTCTGAGCTCTAGGTAATGTTTGGGGAGCCATCAAAGAATAGGCGGAAAGCGAATCTGCTAAGAAAATAGAGGACAGCAGTATCAGGTGAAACTGAAGCTGGCGACAAGCTTGGCTTGCTTGCTACTTTGTTCCTTTGCCCATAAATTGTTCTGAAAAATAAGGAGTGATACATTGCTGCATATAAAGCTATTATGCAATATTATGCAAAAAGCCCTACTTAAACATTTTAAACATAAAAATAGGGGAAACCTAGAATGGAAATTTGCGATTAAGGTAGCGTGACAGATTTAATATTATTAATATAAATATCATTAAGTACCTATCACAGTACTTGGCACACGGTAGATACAAAATTAAATGTTTATGAGGACCTTAAGTATGAACATCTGTGTCTTGAAATCCATAAAATAGACTTGGTATGCACCTTTCAATCAATATGTAGTGTTATCTTTAATTTGCATTTTTCATAAACACTACTCAAGTGCAGCAGCGAATTCTATGTGCAAATAATCTAATTATTTAAAATAAAATAGGAAGACAGTATCAACACTTTATGTTGGAAGAAAACTGTGAGTTTTCTCCCATATGGATGACTCCCTGAGCTTTCCTTCTCTAGTCTTGGGATAACATGATTCTTGTTGCCTCAAAGCACATACTACATCTGAAAGTATTTGTCTTATTTGGAAAGCTGGCAGTACAGATAACAAAGTGACTCTTCCAATTGGATCCAGGGGAGGCTGAATTCATGTCATGCTCCACCGTTATGACTTTTGCTGGGATGTTGCCCAAGTGAGTTCTGGAACACCTGCCCATCTTGGGATAAAGGACACTGCAGGGCTTGATTTAGCAAAGTGATAAAGAGACATCAGACTCGTCCTGGCAGAGTGAGGTACACTTCGTGAACTCCAGCTGACATTTAATTTTATGAGAACATTGCTAGTAGTCAACATTAGTTCTATTAAAGGCAATTCTGAAAGCATTGCCTAAGAATCAACTGTTTACATAAGAATTCTAAATCCTGTTCCATTCATTCACTCATTTAGAGAAATATTTACCGAGTGGTTACTGGATGTCAACTAAGAATATTAGATGCTGAGGTAAATACAATCCCTTCTAATATGAAACTCTTATCTTTTTACTATAAATAAGAGCTATAGTTAGTTTTTATCTTTCCATTGAAATAAGCCTTCATGTTTAGCTGGGTGAATTAAATCTCACAAGCTCCTTAGTCTGTTTATTATAAATTTAAAGTAGAAGATATGGTAAAACTATATAGGATTGTGATAAGTTTTTGAAGCTATAAAATATCTGCTTGGATAAGTACTAGCATAAAGAGATATCTCGATGAATTCTCAATCAACTACATTTGAGATAAATTCATGGGACAGTTCCATTAATAAGACTTGTCTGGTTTCTTACCAAGCCTCACATGTCTACCATGTTGGAAGAAGCCATGGACAGAATTAAGTTAACTGAGGATGGGAGTAAAAATAATGAGCAAAGCACAGAAGGATATGGAGTAATCAAATAGGAGAAGAAAGAATTGTGTGAATTTCATCAGTGTATCTAAAGTTCAAGGAATATACACTTATAATAGTTGAGCTCCTCAAACATTCTAACATTAAAGATGTAAAATTAAAATAGAAAATGAGATTTACAAATGGTAAAGTATAAAATGTACAATACAATTTTGAAAAACCAAACAATTAGAACTTAATAAATGATATCCAGTTATTGGAAAAAGATTCTTTTGCAGCATGTATTACAACTGTACTTAAGTCTTTTAAGAGGGCAAAACTCAAATGTCACTGCCCGAGAAGCATGGGATTTTATGGAAGTGGACTCATAAAAGGATGTGTCTAATCCAGCAGTTCTTAAGCTTTTTGGTTTAAACTCCTTTATATTCTTTAAAACTACTGAGTACCCCAAAAAAGTTTTGGTTTTTTTGTAGCATTTTATCTAGTGATATTTATCATATTAAGAAGTAAAACTCAGAAATTTTAAGAATTTTTTTATTAATTTACAAATAACAAAAACCTATCACGTTAACATAAAAATCCATATGAAAAATAACCATGTTTCTAAAAACGGTGATTAGAGTGACACTGTTTTACATTTTTGCAAATTTCTTTAATGTCTGGTCTGATAGAAGAGAGCTGGATTCTCACATTTGCTTTTGTATTCAGGTGGTTTCAATACCATCCATCATGCAGCATCAGGAAACCTCTGTATACTCATGAAAGAATGAGAGTGAAAAAGGCAAATCATGTCTTAGTATTACAGAAACAGCTTTGATCTTGAGTATCCTTGAAAGGTCTCAAGGACTTCCCCAGACACCACTTTGAGATCCAGTGCCCTAGTTTAATCTCCCTGTTTTGCATATAAGCATGCTAGGTCTCACAGAGATTCAGTAAGAAATCCAAAGTTAGAAGGCCTCTTAATCTTAATGACAGAATACAGATCCTACAAGGTTTGTCTCACTTCTCTTGGTTTAGGTTACCAATCAGAAACCTAGGAAAATGCCCTAATAACCTATCCTGTTCACTTTAGTTTCAAAAAACTTTTGTTTCAGATAGAAGGGGAAAATCAATAAACATGGTACAGGGACATAGTATTCGCATTTGGATTAGGACCTCTATTTGAACTAAACACGAAGGGAGAGTCTACGGCGCTCCATGAAAACTGGGAAGGACGAGTTACACGGCAAACACCATAGGGAAGTGGGGAAAGCAGAGTAGACACAACACTGCCATTTATCACCCATTCTGAGTCTCGAATACAATTCATGACATAACCCCAGAAAACCTTCAACAAGTACTGGCTGAAAGGGTGGTAGGTACATTAAGACACTGAAAATCAACTGGCAATGATATGAAACTTTTTCGATAAAATGTATTTTTCATGCTCTAGGCAGACCTTATTTTGTCTTTTATTTTTTTAATCAGGAAATCTTCGTGTTCATCTAGAGATGATTTCCTTTGTATCCTACCAGATGATCCAAATCTTCTTTAAATGGATCATAGCCTTGCTCCTTTAAACAACGTAGTGCCCAGAAAAGCTGGTCCGATGGAGGAAACTCTTCCCAAGGAACCCACTCCCAACCTAGAAAAGAAAGATACCAAATGAATTTATTTGAAAGGAAGCAAAGGCTATTTATTTTGGCAAGTTAACCTACACTTAGAAAAAACATTAATTCAATTTAAAAATAATTTGCTACCAATAAAAGAAGTACAATAGTGATGCTATGCATTAGTTGGCTGTACAAGCACAAGTTGTGTTTAGAATGAAGATCTTAAGAATATAATGATCATTTAGGGCATACCATTATTTGTACATGAAGCCAAGTTTTCAAGGACCACATTGTGGCAAAACCCAGATTTAGTATGATTCAATTTTCATTTAAATATTTGGCTGAACAAAATCCACAGAACTTTATATACTACAGGTTACACTATATTAAAATAAACCAGTTTCTTCACTTTTAAATAAGGTAGATAACAAAATTTCTAAGCTCTCCTCCATCTCTTAAAAAAGTAGTGGAAGCTATGCAGAGAATAAAAAATATTCTCTGCCACAGTATATTTTAACTAGAAAGACAAATTCTAGGGGCTGATTTTTTAAAAAACCTATTCAAACAAGAAAGATTTAACAGTGTCTATTAGTTGTAAAATACATGAGATCCTAGAAAAACATCCTAGGAAATAGTATTTTCTTTGATAATTTAAATGTAAATTACATGAAAGCAGATGCTCATGACAGGTGTATAAAGATGTACACTCCATGTTCGAAGTAAGTTTCTTTTAACTACAAGAATGTACCTATGTGTAATTACTGTTTCTTCCATTAACTATTCCTCTTCCTATAAAATACAAAGGTTATGTAGTTTTACTCTGGGAAGGTAGGGGACAGAGAATCCATGAAATTGGGACAAGTTCAGGAAGGGTTGATCAGCAACTATAACCACACACTAACAGAGAGAGAGAGGGAGAGGGGAGAGGGGAGAGGGGCAATTGTCATCATATCGCAGGGGAGAGGGGAGAGGGGAGAGGGGAGAGTGGGGAGAAAGAGAGGGAGAGGCCAATCTAGATACCATATTAGAGAACCTCACAGCAAGAGGTGTGCTTTGTATATTCATCCCCTGGTTCTTTTCTTCAGCACATTCTAACACTGAGCCAGACACAGTGCCAGGCCCAGAAGAGTCAAAGGTAAATGAGTCAAAATATCTGTTCTTTATGAATTCAAAGTTCATTAATGGACAAAAAAGTATGATTTAAGTTGAATCGTTGAACTGAATTTGAGATGACTTCTGAGCATTAGGGGAACATACCTAGAAGGCGACTGGAAATACAGGTCTGCAACTCGAAAGAGCACGATGGGAAGTTATGGTTTGACCAGGGTTCACCAACTCAAATCCCTCCAGAGGCCAGACGGGGCAGGGAGAGGGCTGATGCTATAGAAAGGGGGCGGGCTGGGTGAACGTGACTTGTTAGGTGAAAGCTAAGATAGTCCGCTTTCTCCTCAGCACCTTCTCTATTAATGAATGCTCTCCATATCTGCTTCTTGTGAAGGATACTAAGCATGAAAAACAACTATTTCATCATATTTGTTAAAAGGACAAACAGCTCAGTTCCTAACAAGCTTTGGACCCTTGCCAGAACCAGCTCCGCTATCAGCTGAAATATATAATCTGTAGATCCTTGAGCTCCTGCCAGAGTCAGCACTGACTATCAGCCAAAATAAACAATCTACAGATGCAAGTAGACCCCAAGGCCCCTCTAACTATTTTCCTCAAACTTAAGTTCACAGGGCTGGGAAAAATACCAAGACAAGCAAGCCTGTAGTTAATTAACTACACCCTGGGTACCTCCCTTCAGATAACAGCAAAGAAAACTCAAGCTTCTTGCCAATCTGCAGAGCTGTTTACAAACATCAGCTGCCTTGCCCTTTATAACCCAATAAAAACTCAAACCCCTTGCCAGGGTTACTCTTAATGCCTGGCCCCCTTCCTCTCTTGGAAAGTGAATAAACCTTTTACTTCCTAACTTTGTGAATTCTTTCACACCCTGGGGTAACAGCACCCTCACATCTGTGTCTTCTAGTCTCAGGATATTATGCCCATAGAAAAGATAAAAATAAGGAAATGTTTATTCAAGTCAAGGGCTCTATCTTAAAATAATAAAAAATTGTGCTTATTACCTGAATAAATTATACCTCAAAACTAATTTTAAAAAATTCTGTTATATGTAATATATTTTGCTTCATAAAAACATAAATTGAGTCCTACAAAAAATACTAAAATGGAAATATGCATATTTAAATTTCAATTTAATACTTAAAAGCCAATTAATAAACTGCTTTTCTCCCCAGAGCTTCAGAATGTCACGACTACTGATTTTTGTTTCCACTATTACTGTCCTGGGCTTTCCCCTCTCCTGTTCATTTTATCCAGGATACTTAGGGGTGTGAGAGATGGGGGAACTTGTAGAGAACACCCCCAATGAACTGGGACATTTCCTACCTGCCTCTCCTACCTTCCATTTCCTTAGTCATGAATAATTTTAATTGTACCCTAGTCCATTCAAAGACCTTTGGATACTTTTGGGGTGCTTCTTTGTATGATACTGTGATATAATACATACATATTTGTTCTTCATCCCTTTTTCCTGGCACAGAGACCCTAAAATCTTTATAATTTCTTGAGTGACAGAGATGAAACATCTTTTGTAATCCATAATATGCCCCTTTCAACCATACCTTAGTTTTTGCTAATGAGATGACTGGTGGCTGGGGGCCATCTTCAGAATGGGGGCTGGTCACCAGAAAGACAAAGGCATGCTTATAAGTGCGGAACTTTTGGCCATTTCTGGACCTCACCTTAGGGAAGGAAGGGGGAGACTGAGGCTGAGTTAATCACCATCGGACAGTGATTTAATCAACCACAGGTTCTTTAGTGATGGAGCCTTCATAAAAATCCTACACAACTCAGTTTGGAGAGGTTCCGAGTTGGTGAACACATCCATGTGCTGGGAGGATGGCACGCACGGCAGAGAGGGCATGAAAGCTCCATACCCCTTTCCCATTCTTTGCCCTCTGCATCTCTTCCGTTTGGCTGTTTCTGAGTTATATCCTTTATAATAAACTGGTAATATAAGTATTTTCCTGTAAGTCATTTTAGAAAATTATTGAACCTGAGAGGAAGTTGTGGGAACTAATTAAATCCATGTGGTCAAAATTACGGGCCAGGCCTTCCACATGGCGTTTGAAGTGGGGGCAGTCTGTGGGACTGAGCTCTTCTAACTTCTTGAACTGACACTGACTTTGGGCAGATAGTGTCAGAATAGAATTGAATTATAGAACAGCCAATTGATGTCTGGAGAGTTGGAGAATGGATTGGTATGAGGAAAAAATCCACACATTGTTGTCTGAGGTGTTGTGAATAAAAATAGCTCAGACTTTGCTAGTTCATTTTAGGTGATTCCAAGTGTTTTATAAAAATTTTGTATGACTCAACAGGCCTCTGCATAGAACATGCCCTTCTGTTCACTAAATCAAATCAATCTGCGAAATATTTTAGACATGATTTATTCATTCTACAAACGTCACTTCCACCAGGCCTCTGCAGACATGGCCCTTCCTCAGAGGCCCTTCTTGACCACCCTGATACAGCACTCATACAGCACACTCTTTACACAGCTTTTCTTCTTATTCTTTATCATCACTATTATAAAATATCTGCTAATTTGTTGCCTTTGCCCCCACTAACATGTAAAGTCCATGAGGGCAGGGACTTTGTTTTATATAGCACTGTTTCTTTAGTGCCTGCCTAGAACAGTGTCCGGCACACAGTGCTCAATGGGTATTTGTTGAATTAAAAGATTCTTCCATATTAGAAAAGAAATTAAATGTTTAGAGGGAAGGTCCAGTACATGAGAGCACTTGGATAAGGTTTCCTATGGCAAATAATATATTCACTAAGTTTGTTATTTTTCTCTTTAGTTCCTTTTCTCAAGGAATTTTATGAAACTTGAAGAGAGATGATACATGCAAAACCCTTAGAACAATGCTTAACATGCAGTAAAAAAAAATCAGTTATTGCCATTAAAGCTTTCAGAGCATTTAATTCGACTGTTTTGACAGGTTAACCATTCTCTATAAAAGTTATTACCCTCCTGCATAGGTGAGAAAACTGAGGAAGGCACATTAAATGTTTTACTTAAAATCAGAATATGTAACAAAATTAAACACAAATAATGAAACTAATAATTACTGAATACTGTGTTCCGTAGGCTCTTTATAGGTCTTACCTTACTTTACCCTTACAACATGCAACTGAGGGAGTCACTGTCACCACAGGTGAGACAAGAGGTTTAGAGACGATGAGACCTTGCACAAGGTTGCAAAGCTTAAGTGAAAGAACTGGAATGCAGACCAAGTAGTCTGGCTCCAAAGCCAGTTCTCTTTCCCACTATGTCCTTTTAACTCCAGGATTTAAGTATATTTATGTTTCTATACAAAGAGAATCTAATTCTCCTCATATGGCAACATAATGTAATATTCCTTCAGGTGATGTGCTCTCCTAAAAAAATGCATTGTTATAGATAATTCTTACTTTCATTCTTTTCAGGCTCTACATTCTTCGGTTCTGAATCGTGAGTTACGTCCACCTCTCCTTTCATTAATATAGTGACATAATGGTAATTCTCTTTCTCAACGAAGGAATTCACAACCGAGGCAAAACGAACATTTTTCAGGTGAAGAGCTGCTTCTTCCCAGGTTTCTCTTTGAGCACATTCTTCCCAGCTTTCACTGGAAAACAGAAACACATTATTATATTTGATTTTATAATTCTAGAATTTTTTTATTTTTTTATTTTGGCTAGAAATTCTTGGCTAAAAATTTATAGTGTAAAGCAAAAAGAACTGTAATTGGGTCATGCCTTAAAACAATCAAACTCTGCCTCTGACATTCTGCATATGCTATATCTAGTTATCTGAAGACAAAAAGGACTTCACAATGAACAAGATCAACAAAAGAATATTTAGTTCACATGCCTGGAAGCAGAATGCAACCAAGAAGCAGTTTAGTACATTAGTTAAGAGCACTGGCTTTGGAGTCAACTAGATCTAGGTTTGAGTTCAAAGTCCATCCCTATCTACCCTGGATAGGTAAAAAGAGAACAAGGTTAGTGTCTCATAGGGTTGTTGTAACATATCAAAAAGTGAACTGTGTCTTTTCCTGTAATCTCAGGATTTCAGTTTAAGCCTCAAAATTGAGAACGATAGGCAATACACACCTTTAAATTCCAAAGAGGACAGCAAAAGAACAAACCCACGCCATGTGAACTCTCAGGTCTACTAAGGAAGGCCAGACTTTTCTTTTGACCCTCGCCCTATCCAGTCTACAGAGAAAGACAAATCTCTGGGAGGAAGGAAAGTTGTGTTTTCAGTCTGGTAGGAATGTTTTCCTTCTTCTCGACTAGGGACCACCTCTGCCTCTAAGCCAAGCGAGGGGTGCTCCAGGAGAATTCCTCCCAGAGACTGGGGGTGACTCCCAAGAAGGAGATACTAGCGTGTTCCTCCCCAACTGAAGACAAGCTTGGTGACTTGTGGAAACTCACTGGCCTAGCCCAGCGCATCAGCGTAGAGCGGGTAGGACGGTAAGGACTCTTTGGTAAGTCTGAAACGTGTCCGTTGGTGTGTAGGGATGCATACAAACACAGAGGCTGATGCTTATGCCCACTCTGGGAATTTGGAAGGAATGAGACTGGCTAGAGCAGCCCACAATGCTTGAATAAGGACAAACGGCAGCAGTGAAAGCATTATTCCCATTGTGAATTTCCTTAGGGCCAAGCAGATGCTACAACAGACCCCAGCAGAAAAAAAATGTAGGTGGTGAGCTGGTCAGTCACCTATGTCAGGGAACTGTGCAGTGTTGAAATCCCTGAAGGGCTTCTAGACGACCAACAAACATATCCTGAGAAAGAGAGCACACATGTGAATACTGCACCCAGAGGGCACCAATGGACGGACCATAGCACCACCAGTTTTGTGAGAGGTTGCCGTCTCCCTTCCCACAACACAATGGAGAAGGAAGGAAACCAGAAGCAGTGAAGAGGAGGTAGAAAAAGAGCAGAAGAATGGCCCACCGCCTTTCTCCACCACAGGGGAGAGATAAATGCTTGGAGGTGGATCATAATGACCAATGTGTGATTTATTTTTACAATCAAGAGACAGGAAAACAATAGAATTTGCAGGAAATGGAGCAGCAGAAAAGGGAAAAACAAATCATATTTCAAAACAACGAAAGGAGAAAATAAAGCCATTTCCCATTTTTCTATCAAATTTAGCTTACTCAGTATATCAGTTATATAAAGGTAATTAAAGGCATACATGTGAAGAACTTAGTGTAATATCTAGCACTTAGTAAAAAACTCATTAAAGCTCAATGTTGGCCAAGATCGATATCTGAGTAAAGACTCCAATGCTTTCTTGCATTATTAGGATAGCTATCTGTAGCAGTTACTCTAGTAATTATTCATTCTAACCAGTGCTTAGTTTGTGATCTAAGTTTAGCTAAATGTCCACAGACAGCTGAAAAACTATAATATGGTCTTCCTGTCTGGGCATTTGTTTCTCAATTTAGAAATTTTATTATTAACTGATGGCTTCTCTTAATTATCTGAAAATGATAAACTTACTGGTGCTTTTTAAAGTTCTTAAGACCATTAAAAAAAATTCCATGTGCTAAAAGATCATAAGAATTCCAGTTTATAAAGAACAAAGTCTGATTAGAGGGCCCTAGGATCAAGTCTCTACTTTTAACACTTTATAAACAACAGGTGGACCCATATTCTTCAGCATAGCATGAAAAAATAAGGGGAAGGGTTCCTGTCAGACTGAGAGGTTTAAAAAATTATTAATCACAAGCGATATGTGCCCTTCCTTTGATCTCAACTGGTACAAAACAGTAAAAACACATTTTCAAGGCACTTGGAGAAATGACACAGACCGGGTATGATTAAAGAATTATTTTGTTAGGGGTAAAACAATATTGTGGTTATGTTTTAAAAAGTCTATTACAGATATGTACTTAACTATTTAGGGGTGGTATAATAGAATGAGATTTCCTTCGAAATAGACTAGAAAACAAGGGTTGTGTCTGTTGGGGAGGTGGGAAGGGGGGAACGGTAAAGATGAGGCAAGAGCAAGCTGAGTGATGGGTACACGAGGATTCACTCTTTTGACTACTTTTACTATGTTTGAAACTTTTTATATTAAAGGAAAAACAAGCACTGGGTCTGAATGCTTTAGATGCTGTTTATCTGCTGTTGACTTGAACCTTACTCTCAGTTCGGAATCCACCTTTTAGCACAAACCCAGGCTTTCCTCACCCTGTGTAGAACTGCCTCTTAACTCCAACTTTCCTCGTCAGTCTGATATATCATCAAATCACAGAACACCAAAGAGAGAGACTTCGTCCTCTTCTGCCATTTTAAAGATGGAGAAACTGCAGTTCAGACTTTTACTAGCCCATTCGCTTGGTTAGAACGCAACCACACCTTCGTGGGCAGGAACTAGTAAATATAACAGCGTACGTTTAAATCACCAGGAAACCGTGCCAATGTCTTAACTGACAACACTGCGTTGCTCGAGGTTTATAAACATCCCCCCCCCACCCCCTTTCAGTCTCCTCTGCCTAAGAACTAAGAAAATCATCTCACAAACGAACTTCGCAGCCGCAGCAAAGCGCAGCTCACTACCAGGTGAGGCAATCCTCTTCGCTATCCCATGTCAGCGCCCCCTGCCGTCCGCCGACTGCTGGGCGCAGCGGCCCGAACGGAAGAACAGAAACGCGAACGACACTACGTCAGCGTTCTCACGCACGCACGCACGCACGGCGCGAGGTCTTCTTTCCGTGCATGTTCCGCCATCGCCGGGTGGGTCAGGTAGCTGCTTACCTGAATTCCAAATGACCTCCAGGAAGTTGGAAACTGCCAGCTCCAAATGACCCTTTCCTCTTCCCCAGGAGGACACAACCAGGATGCCTACTGCTAGTTACCACTACTCCTACCCCGACTCCGGGCCGTCGCGCCCGCTGCTCCGCACTGGCCGTCATAGCGCCGGGTGAGGGGGCTGGAGGCAGCAGCGAGGGACGTTCGCCCCACCCCCAGGGCCACCACCAATCGCTGTCTAACTGGCGCAGGCTCCAGAAATCAAAGCGCGAGCCCCTGTGCCTGGCTCGTCTTGCCTTGGTGCATGGTGTCTGTGTCTCATCAAGGGTATTCTGCCTGTGAAACGTTATGTTTGCTCTCGAACGACAGCGTGTCAAGGCCTTCGTTTTTACTAATACTCTTTACTGTTGCACTTTCGACATTACTCTCAAATTCTTCCAACCCATCCACATATTTACCTGCTTTCATACACCTGCGCCTTATTCTTTTTTTCTCCACCACCGTACGTTCATTCTCACTGTAGCTCAAATGAGTTTGGTACCAGGGCAAAGACAGATAGTGCAGAAATAGCCTAATATAAATAACAGTATTCACAAATCATAGGGAAAAAATAAGGACCACACAGTAAATTATTCTGGGATTTATATATTCGGGAGAAAAGAGACAGTGTTCCAGTTGTTTGCACCCCATGCACCAACATAAAATCCCAGTTGAATCAAAGATTTGTAATTAAAAATGACTAGCCTCGATGGAGAGGCTTTACTTTTTAAAAAAATTAACAAGTTGCTTTACTTCTACCAAAGTAATGTGCACATAATTTAAAAAGGTGAAATGGCACAAAAAATGGCAGTAAAAACAACCTTTCCCTCCAGTCCTGCTTTCAACTAGTTTCAATTCTTTGAATTATTTTTGATATTTGCCTAGGTATTTCGAAGAAATATGTTTATTCTGCATTTTATAGTAAGTGAAGATTGAGTAGGCTTTTTTACATTATCTCTCCTCACAAACACATCTTCAGTGTACTGCACACCACAAAGGTATTACATATTTTCCCAAATAAAAATTGGCAATATATTCAGGTGAAACCGGATTTCGTTAACTAATGTCACCACAAAAAAAAAAAAAAAATGGCAACATATAAAAATAATATATCATGACTGAATGGATTATTCTTAGATATAAAAGATTGGCTTAAATCTTGAAAAATCAATCAGCGTAATGGGTTATTCCCAGAATACAAGGTTGGCTTAAAATTTGTAAAAATCACCATATTAACAGATGGAAAAAGGAAGCAAAATCATCTTGATAGATGCAGGAAAAAATTTGACAAAATTCAGTACTCATCTATGATTCAAAAAAATATTAAGGAAACTAGAAATAAAAAGGAATTTTAATAAGGATATAGAGCATCTACAAAGACCTATAGCTAACATCATATTTAATTATGGGCTGAATCAAGCCCTGCCCCAAATTCATATGTTGAGGTTCTAACCACCAGTATCTCAATGTGACTTTTTGTAGATAGGGGCTATAAAGAGGTAACTAAAATGATCATTAGAGTGAGTCCTAATCCAATATGACTGATGTCCTTAAGGAGGAGATTAGGATACAGAGGCAGAGGGAAGATCATATGAAGTCACAGGGAGATGAGAGCCATCTGCAAGCCAAGGAGAGAGGATTCAGGAAAAATAACCCCACCGACACCTTGATCTTAGACTTTTAGACTCCAATATTGTGAGAAAATTATTTTCTATTGTCTAAGCCACCTAGTTAGTGGTGCTTTATTATGGCTGTACTGGCAAACTAACGCAATGGTGAAAGACTAAGATTTGAGAGAAGCAAGGATATTCACTCTTAGAACTTTTAGTCACATTTCTGGAGGTTCTGGTTACAGCAACCAATAAAATCAGAAAAACCGATAAAAATAGTTAAATTGGAAAGAAGTAACTTTTTATTCATAGACAATACTAAGGGATCTACAAAAAGCTATTAAAACAAATAAGTGAGTTTAGCAAGTTCACAAGATTTAAGGTCCATCTACAAAATCAATTTTATACTAGCAGTGAAGAATCAGAAATAGGATTTAAAAACAATACAATTAA
The DNA here is from genome assembly GCF_000325575.1 of Pteropus alecto. NCBI lineage: Eukaryota > Metazoa > Chordata > Mammalia > Chiroptera > Pteropodidae > Pteropus > Pteropus alecto. The sequence continues at coordinate 27,740,392 of NW_006439192.1, read as the reverse complement.
ATAGAAAATATAAAATACTTAGGGATAAATTAAGCAAAAGATGTACAAGACCTGTACACCAAAAACTATTGTTACTAAAGATTTAAATAAAAGAAGAGAAATACCGTGATCATGAATCAGAAGACTATACTGTTAAAATGTCAATTCTCTTCAGACTGATTTATACAGATTAAATAAAATCCCAATCAAAATACCAGAAGCCTTTTTTTCAGTAGAAATTGACAGTCTGATTCTAAAATTTGTATGGCAGTGCATAGGACTAGAAAAAATAATTATTAAAAAGGAAAACATGGAGGCTTTATGCCATTTAATTTGAAGACAGGTTAAAGCCACAGTAATCAAGAGTGTGGTATTGTTAAAAGCAAAAACACATAGATCAATGGAACGGAATAGAGAAGCTAGAAATAAACCTGCATATTTAAGATTAATTGATTTTTGAAAATTTACAAAGGCAATTCAATGGAAAAAAGATAGTCTTTTAAAACAAATGGTGCTGGAACAATTTGACATACAAATACTACTACTACTACTACTACTACTACTACTACTACTACTACTACTACCACCACTGAAAGAGCCTTGATAGATACCCAGCACCATATGTAACAACTCAAAATGAAATGCAGACCTGAACAAAAACACCTACAATTGCAAATTGTTCTGAAGTAAATAAGAGAAAATATTTGTGATCTTGGATTAGGCATAGATTTCCTAGATACAACACCAAAAGCATGATCCATAAAAGAAAAATCAATAATTTGGCCTTTATGAAAATTAAGAACTGACCCTCTTTGAGAGATAGTGGTATAGACTGAATTGTATCCCCTCCGAAATTTACAAGTTAAAGCCCTACTCCCCAGGGTATTTGAAGATGGGGCCTTTGGGAGGTAATTAGATTTAGATGAGGTCACAAAGGTGGGGTCTTCAGATGGGATTAGCGCCTTTATAAGAAGAGACCAGAGAGCTTGATTTCTCTGTCTTCCAACACATGAGGACATAGAGAGCCAGGAAGAGGGCTCTCATCAGGAACTGCTGGCATCTGATGTTGAGCTTGCAGCCTCCAAAACTGAGAAATAAATGTCTGTTGTTTAAGCCACCCAGTCTATGGTATTTTGTTATAGCAGCCCAAACTGACTAAAACAGAAAGTAAGAAAATGAAAAGATAAACTGTAGACTTGGGAGAAAATATTTGCAAAGCAGATTTCTGTTAACTTGGGTCTAGAATATGTAAAGAATCCTTAAACTCAATAGTAAAACGAACAATCCAATAAGTAAATGGGCAAAAGAATTGAACAGACATTTCACTAAAAAAGCTGTGGATGGCAGATAAGCACATGAAAAGATGCTCAGCATCATTAGAAAAATGAAAATTTTAACTACACTGGAGTACTTCCACGCATCTATTAACATGAACAAGATTTTTTAAAAGTCCATAAATACTGGCAATACCAAGTGCTGCTGATGACATAGATCTATTGGAACTCTTATACATTGTCGTTAGGAATGCAAAATGGTACAACTACTTTAGAAAACAATTTACCGTTGTGTATAAGGTTAAGTATTCACTTATCATACAACTCAGTGATCCCATGATACTGATGCAAGATAAATGAAAACGTATGTTCATTCAAAGACTTGTATGCAAATGTTAAAGTGGCTTTATTCATAATCATCAAAAACGAAAAACTCAACGTTCTTCAACTGGTGAACGGATAAATGAACTGCAGTATATATGAACAACATGATGACTCTCAATTTCATTATGCTAAGTGAAAGAAATAAGATATAAAGGACTATCTGCTATACAATTCAATTTATATGACAATATGGAATAGGCAAAACTATAGACACAGAAAACAGGTCAGTATTTCCCTGGGGCTGAGAGTGTGAGGAGGTTGACTACAAAAGGACACGAGGGATTTTTGGGGTGAAGAAATTGCTCTACCTCTCAATTGTGATGGTGGTAACATGATGGCGTTTTTGTCAAAACTTGTAGAACTGTATACTAAAATGGATGAATTATACTATATATATAGTAAACTTAAATAAATCTGACTAAAAAGCAGCAAAATGAAAGTGCAGTGTGAACTTGTGGAAAGAAAAGGTCAAGATGCGATTCAGCATCAGAGAGGTTCAAGACAGAGCTAAAGAGCTCTGCTTAACAATGTTGAAAATTGTCAACCCCCAAAAAAGTTGTCATTTTTTTAGATGGAGTTGTACCTTTGTAGACTATGATGTTTCCTGGGAAGCTAGCCTTGGGCTGGAGCCTGGGAAAGCAGGTTCCTCCTCTCACAGAGAGGCCTTAGAAAGAAGCTGGGGAGCCTGGATTTTGGAGGATGATGTTCATGGTCATGGGCATTCCTCTCAAGGAGAGTCGGCTACTCTTAAAACATAGGAAGTCAGGGACTAAAAGGGTGGATAGGAAAGGATAGTCCATGACATTCAGAAGCCACATTTAGTAGCCAGTTTAAAGTTTTCCTTTATTGTTTTGTAATTCCATTTTACTATCCCAAGGCCTTCAATAAAATCTGGTTAGATGTTACCACCTGGTCTTAACTGTGCTTCGAAAAGTTAAAATAGACTTGGGTCTGTCCTCGCATTAAAGGAGAGCATCAGCCCAGAGGAGCATTGAGATCAAAGAGAATGGCTTTCATCTCAGAGTCCCAAATAGTCAGAACAGTGATTAACACGTAAGTGCCCGATAAATGAATACTTAAATGAAAGCTTCTCTCCTTAGTATCACTGTAACAAAATAGTTTCAATATATTTAAGCAAACTATTTAAGCAATATATTTAAGTAAAAAGGTGGCATGATTCACATGAAATACAAATGTTTTTGAAAGGAAAAAAGCACCAAGCTGATGTTTATGAATCCTACAGAAGTGTAAATCAACCTACTTAGATGTTACAGACTCTAATTAGTGAAACTACATATCAAAATTCCCTTTTGCAGGGTTCCCAACTAGTGGAACAGGTTATACCAGTAGTTGTTGCAGCATTAGAACCTGACAGAGCTTCATATCGACCCTTCTTCCGGGTTATCCAGATTCCCAGTTGAAGGGTGGTGTACCCAGGCATGCGGCCCTCCCCTGCCAATTCCAGGTCTTCGCAGGAGTGTGCCGTTCTCCTCTCTTCCATCCACACAGAAAGACTGCATACTCAGCCTGGAGAGTGCTACGTCCCCCGAAACTGGCTGTTTTGTCTGGCATCCTTATTTTAATGACAGCTTATCTGTTTAACTTATTTTCGATACCTCTTCTATTTATTTATTATTAATGAGTCAGCTTTTCTCCTGAAGATTATCTGGTATTTCTTTACCAAAGATTTACACTATTGCTAAGAATATTCCTAGTAATGAATTATGAAGTAGGCCTTTATTTTCCTAAAAAAAAAAATCTAATATGGTTTAGGTTATAAGATGAAATGATACAGTTAAGGTAGATGCTGTCCAGTTTCTCTTTCCTTCATCCATAACTCCTCCTCAGGAGCCTGATTTGGAAAAGAGCTACTATAGTTGGGTCTCTTCTTTCGCACCCCTGCCCTGGGTGGCCCCGTGCCATTGGATGTGCTTAGTTCTTATCCTACACCCAAGCCTTTGAAAAGAAACTTACACAGTTTCTTTCCCTTTTTCTTTCTAGCCTGTCCCTGTATTTGATATCTGAATCTGTATGAAACTCAAGAACCCACATTGCGGTTTTATTTACTGTGGTATGGTACATATTGTAGCAGAATCAAAAATTTAATTCACACTGCAATTAAGATGTGTAAAAAAAAAAAAAAGGAATGAATATTTCT
>NW_006439192.1:27706488-27736563 GCF_000325575.1 Pteropus alecto | reverse complement strand
TTCCTTTCCCTTCCCTTCTCCCTCTACCTTTTTGTTCTTCCTTTTTCTTCTTTAAGAAGTCAAATTTTTCTCACGAGGCTCTGTCACTAGTTGGGATATGGGTCTGTGAAGAATTCTTTAAACATTCAATCTGGTTCAAAACAGTTCAGTCTAAAAATTTAGTCCCTTAAAGTCATAACTAGTCTGTCTTGGTTCAAACTGCTGGACACTTAGTCAGCTTTGTCCTCCTTATTTTTTACTCAAGATCTCCAGATATATGAGATTGATGTATGTGGCTTGTGCCACGTTGTAACACTTTTGGAAGACAGTTTTCTTGAATCCACATGGTGCACAGAGACCAGGCAGGCCAGAAATCTGTAGTCTACATGTTGGAACGAAGGGTGGCTCAGAGCGCCCCCTCTGCCTGACCACCGTATTACCAGTGTGTTTTCGTTCAGGGGACCCTTCAAGGCAATCTCCTGTCAGAGCCTCAAATGGGAAATGTGAGAAGGCTGGGACAGAACACAAGAATCCTCTGCCTTCAAGGTTTCCCTCACTCATCTAATGAAACTTCCTCCTCCAGGCCGAAGATCACACTTCACATACCTCTTCCCTCTCTATTTACAACTATCCTTAAGGGGCAGGAAAAAAAGTTTGCCACCTTCTGTCTTTAAAATCTATAATTTATGGTCTAGCCCTAGTCCTTCATGTTCTTAAGGAAGACATAAAGGTATGACTTTTGAGTGTATTGTCTTATATCATAACCCTATTTTGAATGTTAGAAACTAAACATTATTGTCATCTCTGCATTCCTTTTATTAAAAATGCTAATTTGGTCCCTCCAAAATGAATATATCAGGGTAAAGGGGATCAAAAATATGGTGAGGGAAGATTTGACTTTGAGTGGTGAACATACAATGCAATATACAGATGATGTATTATAGAATTGTACACTTGAAACCTATATAATTTATTAACCAGTGTCACCTCAATTAATACAAATAAAATGAAATAAAAAAAATGAGTATATTAAGTGGATATCAGCTTGTGGTAGATCGCATAATATTAGCCAAATTCTTTGCTTCTCCTTCCATTGAGAAGTTTAATTTCCTTCTTTTGAATCTCGACTAGCCTTAGTGACCTTCTTGACCAATAGAATGTAGTATAAATAATGATCTGTGATTTCCAAAGTTAGGTCATTAGAATCTTTGAAGTTTTTCCCCAGGGATGGGTGGATGAATAAACAAAATATGACATATACATATAATGGAATATTGTTCCTTAAAAAGGAATGAAATTTTGACACATATTACAACATGCACGAACCTTGAGGATATTGTGCTAAGTGAAATAAATCAGACATGAAAGAACAAATACTGTATAATTCTACTCATATGAGAAAACTAGAGGGGTCAAATTCACAGAAATAGAAATAAAATGGTGGTTTCCAGGAGTTGGGAGGCAGAGAGAATAGGGAGTTAGCATTTAATGGGTACATAATTTAAGTTAGGGAAGAAGAAAAATTCTAGAGATGGATGGTGGTGACAGTTGAAGAATGGGAATGTACTTGATGCCACCGAACTATACACTTAAAAATGATATATTTTATAACATATATGTATATATTAGAAAGAAAGAAAAGGTGAGGAAGAGAAAGAGAAAGATAAAAGAAAGGAAATAAAGAAAAAGAGAGAGAGAAAGAAAGAAAGAAAGAAAGGAAGGAAGAAAGAAAGAAAGAAAAGAAAAGAAAAAAGAAAAAAAAGAAAAGAAAAAAAGAAAGAGAGAAAGAAAGAGGAAGGAAGGGAAGAAGGAAGGAAGGATTCACTGCTTAGCTGTGAGCAGTGTGGTTAGCTAACATTGTCCAGCTGTTAGTTCCTTCAGGGTCCCCCCTCAGTGTTTGACCGAGGTCACTCTCTTATAGTGTTCCTCAGCCAGTGACTGGCCATTCTTAGAATCAGTGGTACAGCCATTTTCACCCCATGTAGAATTCATCTAACAGTCAATCTTTGCTCCAGAGCTCGCTTCTTGGGCTAGTAGTCTCTGAGGTCTCTGGTCAGGTTATCATTTGATGGTACCTCTGCCTAATATCTCTCTCTCATTTTTTCTCATGTAATATTACTCTCCAATAAACCTTTTGCACTCTTAACTCTATATCCGCTTCCTGGGGAACCTAACCAGCACTATTTCCTTGAAGAAGCCTTCCCTACTCTCATGATAACTACATAAACTACAGCCCTTTCCCTAATTCTCTGTTTTTCTTTATATCTCTTTCACAATTAAAAATAATACATTCTTTGTTCATTTATTATTTGTTGTTCCTTGCCCTTTAGCCATGATTCTATAAGCTCTTTGATGACAGACACTACTTCCTTCTTGTTCAAATCAATGAACCTAAACATAGTAAAGTGCTTGACATATGCTAGGTTAGTCACTTAGTAAATATTTGTTAACTGTATGTTGCATGAATGAATGGAGTACATGACTTTTCAAGGTCTCTCTTTTACTCTAGAGAGAAACTATAGCTTAGTAGAAAGAAAAAGGGCTTCAAACACAGGTTTGCATTCTAATTCATTTCCTGTCCTTTCTTCTTGTGTTTATCTTTGGCTGCATAAAAAAACACTCCAAAATTTGATGACTTGAAGCCAACTATTTCACATATTATTCTCAAGCTCAGCTGGATAGTCATCTCAGCTTGTCTCTGCTGGGCTGTCTCCTTCATCTGTTATCAGGTGGTGGTTTATCTGGTGAGGATGATCTCACTTACTTGTGGTAGTGGCAGGCTGTTTGTTGGGACAATAAGGGTAATGGACCATGTGTTGCTCACCATCCAGAAAGGCAGCATGATTCAAGAGCAGTAAGGGGGCAAGCCCTAGTGTGCCTCTGCTTGTCACAATTGTCACAAATGTCTCACAGGCCAAAGCAAGTTACATGATCAACTCAGATTTAAGAGTAGAGAAATAGTATCCACTTCTTACTGGAAATAATCTGCAAAGTATCATTGCACAATATGGGTTCAGGGAGAGGAAGAATTTGTGGTCATTTCACAGTCCATCAGAAAGACCGTGGGCTAGTTAGCCAACCCCAGTTTTCTCTTAAATAAAATGAGAATGATGAGAACCTATATAATACATTAAGGGTTATTGAAAAGCTTATGTGGGACATCATCAGTGGAGGATCTAGTGTTGTATATACGCATCATGGGCATTCTGTGTAGCTATCCACTAAGCTCCTTAGAATAGAAAAAATGTTTTTCATCTTCACTGCATTTTTCCAGTACTTACCACTACAGTAACTACTCAGTAAGTGAATACGATTTGTGATACACTGTATTATTACTCCCAAATATTCACTGATCCCTTCCCTATAAAATGATTGTACACTCCTGCCTACTGCCATGTGACTTATAATGCATCCCTATGAAGGAGTATGGAAGTTCCTGTATTATTATTAGGCTTAGTAGCCATGTCACTTTCTTTAACACTGCATGTTATTTGCTTTCCTAACAACTTTCATTTAATTAAATTTATTATGTATTGATTTTTCACAATTACTGTACCACTGTTAAGATTACTAGAGATACTTTCTTTTGAAACCTTATAATTCTTTTAGTTTGCAATCAATTTTGCACTAAAAATAGATGTTCTGGGCTTGTGAGGAATTTAGAAGAGGCATACAATTTTTCTATAGTTTTTCTAAAAAATCAGAATTATATATATTCAATATAGAAAATGCAGACATGAAGAAATGTACAAAGAAGAAACAAACAAGTCTTCCAGCCAGATATAACTACTGTTAACATTTATACTGTATTTTCCTTAAGTCCCTTTCCTAAGATTGCTAGAAAATTAATAAGCATCTAATCTACTTACTGCTTCTTCCTTCATATAAAACATAGAATAAAATTAATTAGGGCTTGAATTTCCACCTTAGAATTCAGGTGAATACTAGTTGTACCCTCTTCTAACAAAAACAAGTTCTGGCTCTCTTTCTCTCTCTCCCTGCTCGCCCACTGTTCTCTCCATCCCTCTCTCCCTCCTTCCTTCCCTCCCTTTCTTTCTTTCTTTCTTTCTTTCTCTTTTTCAGCTACAGCTCAGCCTCTACTGTAATACTTGAGAACTCACCTCAGGAGAAGGCATCCTGGGGTACTCCCCATTTCTGGAACAATGACTTTGTAAGTCAGGGTACAAGGGCAATTTGCAAAGCTGCTCCTGAGGGCACAGACTTTCAATTTCCTTTGTGCTCTATATCTACCTTATTCCCACTGATGGAGGTTTAAAGTGTATATCACTGTTTCCCTCACTCATTTCCCTTTCATACTACAGCTGTAGCAACAGGAAATTCATTCCCACTTTTAATAAATGTGCTTGCTATCTGCTAGGGATTTAGTCCTGGTCCCTGAGACCCAACTGTACATAAGACATCTAGTCTCTGTCTTGATGCAGCTTTCAATCTAGACGGCAGTTTTCTCTCTGATGAATATTCATTTATTCTACTATACCCTTGTCCAATCCATTATTGGTCTTTCTCTGCCATACTTTCCATCTCCTTGTCTTGACTGAAATCTTACTCTTTCTGATAACGCTTTTCCAGCCAAGGTCCCGGCTAGCCTGTAAGGTGCATTTGACAAATTTAAAGACATATCTTCCAGCTGGCCATTGGGACAAAGCTTACAGGATGATTCTTAGAAAGTGTCCTTTTCTCTAGAATAAATGTTGGCCGTTAATACTCTTAAACTCACTTACCCCAGGAACCAGCATTAGATTTTGTGTCCTCTTCACTTTCATTTCTTCTTCCAGATCCTTAGTTCCTCACTCTTTTACAAAAAATTATCCGTTACTAAGGGTCATGCCTTGCCACTAGCTGTCATCTCCCTCTTCAAGTCCCTGTCATATACCATGTGCTTACCTTCTGTTATTCAATAAAGATTTTCATGTTTAGCTCATAGCCTTCTCTACCAAGTGTGCCCTTACCCTCCGTGGACAACCCTCCAAAACTTTCTGACTTCCTCATCTCATGGCCTTCTTTTCACTCATTCTTTTACTCATTCTCACAGCTACATCCTTGTCATCATTTAAAACTGCCCATCTCCAAAATAACAAATTTAAGCATTTTGATTTATAACTGTATCCTACCCACTGGGAGTGGGTAGAGTGTGGGTTGAGGTCTGGGACTTATGCTCATGGTTAATGGAGAAGCAAAGATGATGCTAAAAAGGTGCCATTCTTTTGTTACTTTGTCTATGTGTCTTGACTTTCACTGCCTTGCTTTCATGCTGCTTCTTCTAATATCTTTTCACCATAATTTTTTAAATTAACAAATTTATTTTTCACTTATAATTGACATTCAGCAGTATATTAATTTCAGGTGTACTTCATAGTCACTAGACATTTATATAACATAGAAAGCGATCTCCCCAATAAGTCTAGTACCTCTGACATCGTACATATTTTTTACATTATTGACTATAATTTCTATGCTGTACTTCACATCCCTATGACTATTCTATAATTGCCAATGTGTGCTTCTTAATCCCTTCGCCTTTTTTACCCAGTCCCCGAACCCCTCTCCCACCTAGCAACCATGAGTTTTTTCTCTGTATCTATGAGTTTGTTTTTATTTTTATTTTTAGATCTCACATATAAATCAAATCATATGGTATTTGTTTTTCTCTGTATGACTTATTTCACTTAGCAAAATACCTTCTAGGTCCATCCATGTTGTTGCAAATGGTAAAATTTCATTTTTTTTAATAGCTGAGTAATATTCCATTGTATATCCGTACCACTTTTTCTTTAAGCAATCATCTATTGATGGGCACTTAGGTTGCTTTTATATCTTGGTTATTGTAAATAATGCTGCGATAAACATAAGGATGTCTTTTTGAATTTATGTTTTAGAATTCTTCGTATAAATATCAAGAAGTTGGATTGCTGGGTCATATAGAAGTTCTCTTTTTAATTTTTTTGAGGAACCTCCATACTATTTTCCATAGTGGCTGCACAAATTTGCAAATCCACCAGCAGTGCACCAGGCTTCTCTTTTCTCTACATCCTTGCCAACACTTGTTGGTTGTTGATTTTTTTGATAACAGACATTCTGACAATTGTGAGATGATGTCTCATTGTGGTTTTGTGGTTTTAACTTGCATTTCTCTGATGATTAGTGATGTTGAGCATGTTTTCATATGCCTATTTCTATTGGCCACTTGTATATCCTATTTGGAGAAATGTCTCTTCAGGTCTTCTTGCCATTTTTTAGTTAAATTGTTTGCCTTTTTGGTGTTAAGTTGTATGAGTTCTTTATATATTTTGGATATTAACCTCTTACTGGATGTATCATTGGCAAATATCTTCTCCCATTCAGTAGATCATCTTGTTTTGTTGATAGTTTCCTTTGTTGTGCAAAACTTTCTTAGTTTGATGTAGTCCCATGTTCTTATTTTTTCTTTCGTTTCTCTTGTTAAAGGAGACATATAAAAAAGTATTCCTCAGAGCAATGTCAAAGAGTTTACTGCCTATGTTTTCTTCTAGGAGTTTTACGGTTTTAGGTCTTAAATCTAAGTCTTTAATCCATTTTTAGTTTATTCTTGTATATAGTGTAAGAAGATGGTCTAGTTTCATTTTTTTTTTTTGCATGCGTCTGTTCAGTTTTCTCAACACCATTTATTGAAGAGAACATCTTTACTGTATTGTATATTCTTGCCTCTTTTGTCATAGATTAATTGACCACACAGGTATGGATTTATTTCTGGGCTCTCTATTCTGTTCCATTGATCTATGTGTCTGTTTCTGTGCTAGTACCATGCTGTTTTGATTACGATAGCCTTGTAGAATATAGTTTGATATCAGGTAGCGTGATACCTCCAAATTTATTCTTCTTTCTCACGATTGCTTTGGCTATTCGAGGTCTTTCGTGATTCCATATAAATTTTAGGATTTTTTGTTTGTTTGTTTTAGTTCTGTGAAAAATGCCATTGGTATTTTGATAGAAATTGCATTGAATCTATAGATTGCTTTGGGTAGTATGGACATTTTAACAATGTTAATTCTTCTTATCCATAAGCATGGTATAACCTTTATTTGTATCTTCTTCAATTTCTTTCCTTCCTTCTTTCTGATAAATTTCTGAATACAAGTCTTTTACCTTTTTGGTTAAATTTATTCCTAGGTATTTTTTTGGATGCAGTTGTAAATGGAATTGTTTTTTTAATTTCTCTTTCTGATAGTTCATTATCAGTGTATAAAAATGTAACCGGCTTCTGAATACTAGTTTTGTATTCTGCTACTTTACTGAATTTATTTACCAGTCCTAATAATTTTTTTTTTGATGGACTCTTTAGGGTTCTCTCTATATAGTATCATGTCATCTGCAAATAATGACAGTTTTGCTTTTTCCTTTCTAATGCCTTTTTTTACTCCTCTTGTCTGATTTCTGTGGCTAGGACTTCCAATACTATGTTGAATAGAAGTGGTGAAAGTCGACATCCTTGTCTTGTTCCTGTTATTAAGGAAAATGCTTTTAGCTTTCCACCATTGAGTATGATGTTAGCTGTGGATTTGTTATATATGGCCTTATTATGCTGAAGTATATTCCCTCTAATCTCACTTTGCTGAAAGTTTTTATCATAAATGGATGCTGGATTTTATCAAATGCTTTTTCTGAAATCGATTGATATGATCATGTGATATTTATCCTTCCTTTTGTTTAGATGCTGTGTCATATTATTTGATTTACAGTTATTGAACCAGTTTTGCACTCCAGAAATAAATCTCACATGATTGTGGTGTATAATCTTTTCAATGCATTGCTGAATATGGTTTGCTAATATCTTGTTGAGGGTTTTTGCCTCTATGTTCAACATGGATATAGTCCTGTAAATTTCTTTTTATTTTAGTGTCTTTTTCTGGTTTTGGAATCAGGATAATGCTAGCCCCATAAAATGTGCTTCCCTTCTCTTTAACTTTTTGGAATAGTTTGGTAAGAATAGGTGTTAATTCTTCTTTGAATGTTTGGTAAAATCTACCTGTGAAGCCATCTGGTCCAGGACTGTTGTTTGTTGGGAGGTTTTTGATTACTGACTCAATTTAGTTAGTAGTTATCGATCTGTTCGATTTTCTGTTTCTTCTTAATTCAGTATTGTGAGAATGTATGTTTCCAGGAATGTATCCACTTCTTCCAGATTGTCCAATTTGTTGGCATATAATAGTTCATAGTATTTTCTCATAATCCTTATATATCTGTGGTATCAGTTGTCATTTCTCCTCTTCCATTCTGATTTTATTTATTTGGGTCTTCTCTCCTTTTCTCTTGATTTATTTTGTTTAAAAGTTTATCAATTTTGTTTATGTTTTCAAAGAATCGGCTCTCGGTTTCATTTATTTTTTGTATTTTTTAAAGACTTTTTTTTTAGTTTATTTCTGCTTTGATCATTATTATTTCATTCCCTCTACTCCATTTGGGCTTTGTTCTTCTTTTTTTAGTTCTTTTAAGTATAAGTTTACATTGTCAGTTTGAGATTTTTCTTGTTTCTTGAGGTTGGCCTGTATTGCTATGAATTTCCTTCTTAGAACTACTTTGACCGTGTCCCATAGATGTGGGGTCATTGTGTTTTCATCATCATTTGTCTCCAGGTATCTTTTGATTTCTTTTCATTTCTTCCTTGATCTCATTGCTAACTTATTCATTTTTCCATGGTATGTTATTTAGCTTCCATGTCTTTGTGTGTTTTTCAGTTTTCTTATTGTAATTGATTTCTAGTCTTAAACCATTGTGATCAGAGAAGATGTTTGGTATTATTTTACTCTTCTTAAATTTATTGAGATTTGTTTTGTGGCCTAACATGTGATCTGTCCTGGAAAATGTTCCATATGCACTTGGAAAGAAGGTATATTCCAATACTCTGGGGTGAAATGTTCTGAAAATATCAATTAATCTATCTGGCATAATGTGTCATTTAAGGTTGTAGTTTCTCATTGATTTTCTGTCTAGATGATCTATCCACTGATGTCAATGGGGTGTTAAAGTCCCTTAGTATGACTGTATTACTGTTGATCTTTCTCTTTATGTCTGTCAATATTTGCTTTATATATTATATAGGTGCTTTATACTTTATATAGATGCTCTTATGTTGGGTGTGTAAATGTTTACAAGTATTTGCTTTATGTTTGCTTTATATATTATATAGGTGCTTTATACTTTATATAGGTGCTCTTATGTTGGGTGTGTAAATGTTTACAAAGTTTATATGCTCTTGATGCATTGATCCCTTTATCATTATGAAATGTCATTCTTTGTCTCTTATATCCTTTGTTTTAAAGTCTATTTTGTCTGATATAAGTATTGCTAGCACAGATTTTTTTTCATGAAATATTTTTCCCATCCCTTTACTTTCAGTCCAGGCATGTCTTTCAATACGGAGTGGGTCTCTTGCAGACAGTATATGTATGGGTCTTGTATTCTTATCCATTCAGCCAACCTATGTGTTTTTATTGGAGTGTTTAATCCATTTATATTTAAAGTAAGTGTGTAGTTATTGCCATTTTATTATTGGTAGTTTTTATCTTATTTTTTTTCTTCTTAAAGAAATTCTTTTAATACTGGTTTGGTGCTGATGAACCCCTTTAGCTTCTTCATGTCTGGGAAACTACCTGTCCTTCAATTCTTAATGATGATAGCTTTGCTGGGTAGAGTCATCTTGGTTGTAGGTCCTTGCTTTTAATCACTTTAAATATTTTGCGCTAGTCCCTCTGTCCTCCAATGTTTCTGTTGAGAAATCAGCTAACAGTCTTATGGGAGCTCCCTTATAGATAACTAATTGCTTTTCTCTTGTTACTTTCAATATTCTCTATTTGTCTTTAACCTTTGGCATTTTAATCATGATGTGTCTTGATGTGGGCCTCTTTGGGTTCATCTTATTTGGGACTTTGCACTTCCTGGACTGCTGATAGGTTCAGTAAACTGAGTACTGAGAAGTGACCTTTGATTTAGAAATGTGGAGGTCAGAGATCTTGCTGAACACGCTTTCAATGAAAAGTAGAGTGTAGGGTATTAAAATTGTGAAAAATTTTCACTGGATTTGGATTGGAGAAAGGAACAGTGAACAAAAGCTAAAATCTTGAAGGAAAGAAGGCATATTAAAGCAGGGCAAAATTAAGCTGTTGTAATAATGAAGTGGCTTAAAAAACAAAGAAGTTTGTTTCTTTCTTACATAACAGTCCTGATTTAAATCACCTATGTCAGTGGAGTAGTTCTGATGTCAGCTCATAGAGCATCATCATGGCCTATATAGAACAACATCAAGTTGTTTCCGAGATGTCCTCTGCTTACCATTTACTATATCCAAGGTGGCCATTGTTTTTATGTACTTCATTTCCTTTGGAGAAAATTTCTTAAACTTTCAACTCCATTCATGGCCCAGTGTTTGCAGTTCTTTATCCTGTCCACTATGTGAAGTTTCCCATTAAATTCTTCATGAGGTGAGTGTTGGGGATGGGAATCAATAGAGAAAAGGCTACAACATATGAAGGAAGAAAAAGAGGAGCAGATCTCTATTCCATAGTAAGGTAGAGACAAAATGTGGTATTGTGGGGAAAATTCGGCACTTGAGTCAGAAAGTCCGGTTTTGAATGCAAACGCCATCACTCGCTAGTTAGGATAATGATATGTCATTTCAGTTAGTTCAAAGGATGTTTCCTTACATGTATGAAAAATAATATCAGCTTTACATACCACCTCGAGAGGCTGTTATGAGGGTCAAATGTGGTCATGCATTTTTTAGTCATTTCACTTACAGCTTGACTAATTTCTTTCTGCAGTGTTTAGTCTAGCAGTTCTCAAATTTGGTCAACAGATACCTGGGGGTAACAAAACCCTTTCAGGGGATCTGTGAGGCCAAGACTATTTTAATAATAATACAAAGGTTTTGGTCTTGTTTTTACCTTGCGTTGATATCTGCACTTATGATCAAAAGTAATGGCAGGCAAAACTGCTAGAACTTAGCAAGAATCAAAGATGTGGCACCAAACCAGCCATCGAATTCTTCACCACAATGTGCGTGTGCACATACACATAGAAGCAATTTTACTTAAGAATGTTCTCGATGAAGCAGTAAAAATTATTAATTTCAGTAAAACTTAACCCACAAGTACACGTCTTTTTAATATTTTGTGTGATGAAATGAGCTGTGTTTATAAAGTACTTCGTGCTGCAATGAAAGGAGGATGGTTGTCTTGAGAACAGTTGTGTGATTGAGATGTGAACTGAACTAGCTGCTTTTTTTTTTTTTTCACATGTCACCATTTTTATTTTAAGGACTGATAGACAAACTGGTTTTCTGATTTGGGTATTTGGTAGACATGGTCTCAAAAATGAACAAAGTGAGCCTGTAATTTCATGGTAAACAATTAACCCTATTTGTTGCTAAAATGATACAATTTGAACTTTCAAGCGGAAATGAATATTTTAGAAAAACAAAGAAGTTGGAAAGCTTCCCAGTACTGAAAGGTTTTTCTGACAAAATAAGTGGTGATATTAACAAATATTATTATAAAAATTTTCAGAATAAATATATCAACATTCGGAATTGTTACATAACTGTGAACTTTTTTTCAAATGATCAACACATGCCAATACAAAATCATGCCTGGATAAAGATTCATTCATCATTCACAATAGACCAACAAATTGTAAATTAACAGGTTGAAAAGTTCATTGATATGGTTTCAGATTTCACATTGCAGCTAATCTTTAGGAAACTACTAGTGGTTGAGTTTTAGCATAATATCAAAAACAAATGTCTGTAATTATATAAAAAGGCTAATAAAATACTCCTCTTTTTTTAACTACCTATTTGCACATATTTTCTTCACATACGTCAATAAAAATACATATTATAATCAACTGAATGCAAAAGTAGATATGATAATATTGGGGTCTTCTATTAATCCAGTCATTAAACAGATTTACAAAAATGTAAAACAATGCCACTCTTCTCACTAATGGTTTTTTTTTTTTTGGAAAGAATTTTTCCTAAAAGTATATTATTTGTGTTAACATGTAAAAGGTTATTACAGCTGTTTTTAAAGTGAGTAAATAAATCTAAACTTTCTCAGTTTAAATTAAAATTAAGATGGTAAATATTGATAGATATAGCCACATGAAAGCTCTGTGAGATCCTCAACAACTTTAAAGGTCTAGAAACATCCTGAGGCCCAAAATTTGAGAATTGCTGGTGTAGCCTGCTTTGCATATATAGTCTAGATTCTTTTGAGGATTGTAAGTTTATCTCGTTTGGAACTCTTAGTGCTACCAGGAACTGGGCCAAGGAGTTCTAGCTCACAGCGACTGGCATCGTTCCTGTGCATCGATAGAGTGGACATTGGACTCTTTTCCTTCACTTGTGTATTCTTCATGTAGGATGCTATGGGCCAAATGGATTTTTGCATCTATACTCATAAGAAATATTGGTCAACATTCTTTTTTATGTTCTGCATTTTTCTAACTTTGGTATCAGAGTAATTTTAGCATCATAAAATGAATTGGAAAGTTTTCCCTTCTTTCTTCTGGAAGACATTGTATAGAATTGGTGTTCTCATTTAAATGTTTAATAGAATTTTTCAGTGAAATCACGTGGACTTGGGATTTTTTTTGAATTTTAAAATTACAAATACAATTTCCTTCATAGTTATAGGATCTATTGAAATTACATTTTCATATTGAAAGAGTTGCGATAATTTGTGCTTTTTGAGAAATTGGTCTATTTGTCAAAATTTTCAAATTTATGTGTGTGTGGTATTATTTGTGGAATTTTCTTATTAACCTTTTGATGTCTTCAGGGTCTGTAATGATATACCCTGCTACATTCCTCACACTGGGACTTTATGTCTTCTCTTGCTTTTTTCTTAGTCGGTCTTGTTAGAGGTTTATTAATTTTACTGATCTTTTCAAAGAATCAGCACCTTGTTTCATTGATTTTTCCCTACCGTTTTCTGTTTTCGATTTCATTTATTTCTGCTCTCATCAATATTATGTTTTTTTCTTTTTCTTCCCTTGGGTTTACTTTGCTTTTCCTTTTCTAAATTCATGAGGTGGGAGCTTAGATTATTGGATTGAGAATTTTCTTCTTTTCTAAGGTAAGCATGTGTGTTATTTCCCTGTTCTTTCTGCTTCACCTGTGTCTCACAAATTTTGATATGTTGTGTTTTCACTGTCATTAGTTCAATGTATATTTTTTAAATTTCCCTTGAAACTTTGTCTTTGATTCATGGATTATTTAGACATCTGTTGTTTAGTTTCCAAGTGTTTGGAAATTCTTCTGTTATCCTTCTGCTACTGATTTCTGGTTTGATTCCATGTGGTTAGAGAACATACTCTGTATGATTTCAATTCACTTAAATTTGCTGAGATTTGTTGTATGGCCAGCATATGATCTATCTTGATATACACTTGAAATGATTGTGTATTCTGCTGTCGTTGGGTGGAGTGCTGCATGAATGTTAATTAGAGCCTTTTGGTTGATGATGTTAAGTTCTCCACCTTTGTCAGTTCTCTGCCTATTTGTCCTATTCATTATTAAGAGAAGGGCATTGAAGTCTCCAACTGTAATTGTTAGTTTGCTTTTCTCTCCTTTCACTTTGAAAGTTTTTGCTTTGCATATTTTGCACTCTGTGGTTAGTGCCTACATATTTAGGATTCCTATGTCTTGATGGATTAATTCTTTCATAATTATATATTGTTCCTTTCTGTCTCTGGTGATTTTCTTTTCTGAAGTACTTTATTTGACATTAATTTAGTCACTTTGCTTTCTTTTGATTAATATTTGCATGACATATATTTATCCTTTAACTTTCAATTTGCCTATATCATTGTATTTGAAATGTTTCTTATAGACGACATACAGTGGAATCATGTTTTAAGCAACCTTGTCAATATCTGTATTTTAATTGGTGCACTTTGACCATTGACATTTAATGTAATTATTGCTATGTTAGAGCTTAAGTCTACCACTTTATTATTTATTTTCTATTTGTTCTCTGGGTTATTTGTTTCTTTATTTTCTGTTTCCTGCTTCCTGAAGGTTACTTGAATATCTTTTTAGAATTCCATTTTTATTTATTTATAGTGTTTTTGAGTATATCTTTTTTTATAGCTTCTCAAATCGTTGGTCTAGGTATTACATTATACATATATCACCACAGAATATTATAGTTTTTTTCATGTGTGTATAGAAAACCTACTTCCATTTATGTCCTTTTACTTTCCTGTGTTTATAATATATAATTGTCTCAAACTTGTTCTCTGCTTACATTTAGAACCATATCTGACAGTATTATAATTTTTGCTTCAATTATCAAACATAATTTAGAAAACTCAAGAGGAAAGAGAACACCGATTGTATTTACCCATATCTTTGCTTACCATTGTCTTTTTTCCTTCTCTGTGTTCCAAAGTTTCTTCTTCGATCTTTTCCTTTCTGTTTAGAGACTTTCCTTTAGACTTTCTTTTAAGTCTTCAGTTGTCTGATGACAAATTCTCTTAGTTTTCATTCATTTGAGAATCTCTTGATTTCCCTTCCATTCATGAAGGATATTTCAATAGATATGAGATTTTGAGTTGACAATCCTTTTCTTTCAGCACTTGAAAATTGTTGTGCTATTTCCTTCTGGCCTCAGACATAGGTGATGAGAAATCTGCTGTCACGTGAATTTTTTTCCTGTATAGGTAAGGGTCATTTTTCTCTGGCTGGTCAAGATTTTTTCTTTGTCCTAGTTTTCAGGAGTTTAGTTATGATGTGTCTTGTGTGGATTTCGTTGGATTTGTCCTGTTTGGAGTTTGTTCAACTTCTTGAATCTGTAGGTTTATGTCTTTTGCCAAATTTGGGAAGCTTTCAGTTATTATTTCTTTGAGCACTTTTTCAGCCCTGTCCTCTTTCTTCTTTCCTTCTGGGATTCTGATGACATGAATATTAAATTTTTTGTTATAGTCCCATAGGTCTCTGAGGCTCTGTTTATTTTATTTTTTCAATTTATTTAATTTCTTGTTCAGATTGAGTAATTTCTATTCTTCTGCCTTCCCATTCACTGATTCTTTGCTCTCTGCTGTTGAGACCACCACTGAGCTTTCTTATTTCAGTTATTATATATTTTTCAGTTCTAAAATTTCTATTTGATTCTTTTTTTATATATTGTATATCTTTGCTGAGGCTTTCAATTTTTTTTTTACCCCTTTCAAGCATGTTCATAATTGCTCATTGAAGCATTTTTTAATCATACTTTAGTATTAAAATCTTTGGCAAATAATCTTACATCTCTATCTTCTCTGTGTTGGCATACATTGATTGTACTTTTTAAGTTCAATTTGAGATTTTCTGTTTCTTGCTATGATGGATAATTTTCTATTGAAACCTAGACATTTTCATATTATGTTATGAGATTCTAGATCTTGTTTTAACCTTGTTTTAGCTTGATTTTTTTTCTTCAAATTCCTCTGACAGAGAAAAGGGGAGAGTGCTGCTTAGGTACTGTCAGGTAGAAGTAGAGAGGTTCCTCTCTTGGCCTTCATTGCTTCCCAAGGTCGGGGAGCTCCTCCTTACCACTGGGTAAGGGTAGGAGTTCTGGCTTCCACTGACACCACAGTGGAGGTGGTTTTGTTAATGCTCTACAGTGGTGAAAATATTGACTTTTCATCAGGACTCTTCTGATACCACCCCAGTGGAGAAGGGGAAAGTGCCTCATTACTCCTGGGTTGGGGCAGAAGTCCAGGCTCCTCAGGTGGTCTCCATTAACACTTTGGGAGGAGAGGGGCTCATTGCTAGTCAGTGGAAATAAAATTCTCAGTGTACTTCTACGACACCACTGTTAGTGGTATGTTGGAGTACCTCATTACAGCCTTGTAAGTGTGGAATTTTTGATGCTCCATTCAAACTTTGCTGGCATGGTGAAGGTAGGGCCATAGTTTTGTTTGTGGTGTTTGACCAGAGAATAATGGCTATTGTATGAAAGTTTCCATCTTGCTTGGCTGCACCTTTCCTAGTCTTTTAGCTTCAGAGAGCAGGCTTTTTAGGGGGTTTTTTTTTTGTCTGCACCCAATGGCATTTATGATTTACTAGCTTCTTTAGCATCAAAATTGGGATATTTAAGGCAAAAAGAAAACCCAGAGAATTACTACCATGCTATTCCTTGGTTCAGAGGTCCCTATCTGGACTATCTACTTTTCTTCTCCTATCATTGTCTTCTTATGATTGTTTTATATATACAAATTATATATACTATATATATAATTTATAGTACATATAACATCTAGAGTTTTATATATATATATAATATATAGTATATATAACATCTAGAGTTTTTAGTTGTACTAAGTGGGAAGAATAAGGGAAAGTACATCTATATCATTTTCTGCTATTATTTATTTTGTTGTTCAAATTGTCACATAATTAGCTAACGGCTATTTGGCTTCTGTATTTTTGATACATCTCCCACTTTTTGAGCACATCCTTACTTTTTGACTCAACAGTACATTCCAAGCTCATCTTGTACTTTCCCTGCTCAATCCTATAACTAGTGATTTCTCCAAAAATATCTAGTTCTTTTTAGTGGAGAACGGTAATTAAATCTGGGCATAAGATGTGCTTATTGTTACTGGTGGTTGCTGCTCCCAGGCCTTCTCAGTGTACAGAGAAGGCAAACACACACACACACACACACACACACACACACACACACAAATATGTGATGGTTAATTTTATGTGCCATGGTGCCCAGATATTTGGTCAAACAAAAACAATATTCTGAATATTTTCAGGAGGATGTTCTTCTATATGAGATTTACATTTAAATCAGTGGACTTTTAGTAAAGCAGATTGCCCTCCATGATGTGGATGGTTCTCACCCAATCTGTTGAAGGCCTGAATAGAATGAAAGACTAATCTCTCCAAAAAAGGGATATCTCCAGCCTGATGGACTTTGGACTTGAACTTCAACATTAGTTCTTCCCTAGGTTTCCAGCCTGATGGCTCACCTTGAAGATTTTGGATTTGCCAATCTTCATAATTGCATGAGCTAATTCCTTAAAATGAATCTCTCTATATATGTACACATTCTACTGATTCTGCTTCTCTGGAGAAACCTATGTAAAATAATATCTATATCTATTTCTATATCTATCACTACATATTGAAAATCATGAGTTTATACCAATACTTAATTCCAAATAAGAGAAAAACTCTAATGTTCTCTTTTTCATATTTTGACTTCCTTATTTGATAGAAAGAAATCTAACCCCCACTATTCTTAAGATATTTACTTATTTGCACAATTTCTCTTATGTGTTGTTGAGAGTCAGTAGAATATATTTTGTCAATTTTCCAACATAAGTAAAGTGTCCTGAGGTTGGAGTCACTTATCTCTTTAATTCTGGGGGCCTGTATAAACTTAGGATGTCTCTAGCTCTACCTCAAGGGAGATATTCTGGGAGAGCATATGGGAAGCTGTTAGGGCTACCAGGGGTATAGCACATGTAGCTGGGAGTTGTAAAAACTGAGTCATGGAAAGCGGCAATAATGATTATATCTTGGATTTACATAACATTTTCAGATGTTTTCACATATTTATCTTGTTCCTAACTTTCACCAGACAGTTACGGCATTTATTACTAGATATTGTGGTAGGCTCAATAGCATCCCTCTGAAATATATCCAGGTCCTAATCCCTGGGACCTGTGACCTACCTTATATGGTGAAAGGACTTGCAGATATGATTACACTAAGAATCTTGAAATGGGGAGATTATCCTGTAGTATGGTGGGTCCTAAAAGTACATATATCCTTAAAAGAGAGAATATTTGACACAGAGAGAAGAGAAGGAGTATGAGATTGGAGTGAAGTTACCACAGGCTAAGGAGTACCAGTAGCCACCAAAGCAGGAAATGGAAAGGAACAGATTTCCCCCTTAATCCTCCAGAGGGAGTGTGGACCTGTTAACACTTTGAATTTATCCAGATGACAACAATTTTGGTTTTATGGCATCCAGAACTGAGATTTTTTTAAGCTACCCAATTTGTGTCAATTTGTTACAGCAACTACCAGAAAAAAAATACACATTTTTAACAAATGTGGAACCTGAAACTCAGAGAGGATAAGTGACTTGCTTAAGACCACACAATTAGCAGGTGGCAGAGCTGGAATTCAAATACAGGTGTATTGACTTTAAATCCAATGCTCATCCCTGGTGACTGCCTCCTCCCTTACAAAGCCCCTCCCCTCCAGTAAGACAAAAAGACAGTAGAAAGAGCAAGGCAGGAGTGGTTGTTATTCTTGGGTACTTATTAAAAACACTAGGGGAATTTTTACAAAAGATCACACTAGGTCCCACCCTAGACAAATGAATTAGACACGTTGGTGGTGGGGCCCAAGCAAAGATTTTATAAAATCTCTCCAGGTGATTCTAGGGTTCAGCCAAGGTTGAGAACTAGTGGTACAGTGATACCAAGTTCATTTTATAAGTTCATGTGTATGAGAACTGTGACTATCTTTATACATCTGAACTTAAATTCTATTATTCACCCTTATTACATCAAATGCAAGAAACTTGCATTAATCTCTGTTAAATGAGGATCTTTTTCCATCCTTCTCCTTCAATGCAGGGGATACATGCGGTGATAGAACAGCAGGGAACATCTAGTCCTGTTTTTTTTTTTTTCTTCTTCTTTTTTTTTTTTCTTTTTTCTGACACATTCCTCTTCTCAAACACTCTGAATCATTGCTCCTTACAGGTCTATCTCTTCTTGTTCTCGCCTGCTGGCCCTCTGTACTTGTCTATGTAACTTTCAAAGGTTCTAGAAGCCCTTGCAGGCTTTTCCAGCTCTGTTGGGGTAGATACGAATCCTGGGAATATGATTTGGCTCTATCTGCAGGAGTCCACAAACCTGCCAGAGGTTTCCACCCCTGTATCACCCTTGTGTTCAAGAAATTTTGGGTCTGCCTCTAACGCTCCTTGTTTTAGATTCCCAAATCTCTTTGGGGTTGGAATTATCCTTTGTCCTGGACACAATGGGCTTGGCAAGTGCACAGCACAG
Organism: Pteropus alecto; assembly: GCF_000325575.1. Lineage (NCBI taxonomy): Eukaryota > Metazoa > Chordata > Mammalia > Chiroptera > Pteropodidae > Pteropus > Pteropus alecto. Next base: position 27,717,510 of record NW_006439192.1, on the reverse strand, counting down.
GGACCCCCCTCAAGGAACCACCAGAGAATGTCTAGCTTCTCTCCTCTCTTCATCTTTTCCAGGGGCATTGGAATGTGGAGGGTATAAAAACTTTAATGATTTTAAAGGACTGTGAAAAAATCAGTTTTCTTCCCCTCAGGAAATTTCTTTTCCCCTCTTTCCTGCATACCATCCCACCTTTAATCTCCTGGAAGGCAGAGATAGACAAAGTGGGAGACTAGAGGTCAAGGACAGGAATGGCATTGCACCAGAGGAACAATTCTTTCTTTCATTTCTTCTTCACCCTACAATCCCTCCTACCAGCCTCCCAAACCTGGGTATCTGCTTAACAAATTCTGTTATACTTTACTGCCCACTACTAGTTTCTAAAAGTCTTGTAGATAAGGATTGCAATTTTTTTTGCCATGAAAAAGTAGTTTCTTGGTAATTTCATTTTTTAAGGCTGATTGCATAATGATGAAACACTTAGCAAATAGGTGGCCTAACATCATTTTACCTTACTCAATTCTTCAATGAAGTGTGAAGAGGTATAGCTGCTCTGAACAAAATCCAGAAGCTCTGTGGGAGGAGTGCACCTCCACCTTGTTTGGGCCTCCAAAGCAGCAGGGCCGCATGAACCAGCATGTTCTTTCTCATTGGCGTTCCCATCCATTTTTCTGTTGTTATTATGCCTGCTTTTAAGCTAGTATCATAGAGGACATAGCAATGGATATGTGACTTGAACTTAAAGCAAAGTTAAACCAGTTAGGCTTCTAGCAGGATTATAGCCTTACATCTTATTTTAGTACATGGACTAAAATAAGATTTAGGGTTTATCCATGTACCTTTACATAACTGGTGTTTATCCATGTACCTTTACATAACTGGCATTGGATTTATCCATGTACCTTTACATAACTGGCGTTGGATTCAGATGTTTGGTTGTACTGGTAACTACTGTGTTTACTATCAATTAAAATGAGCTGGCTTGAAAATTAGTATGCCCTACTCATAACCGATGGGATATGTGTTCTTCATAGAAACTGGCAGGTCCCAGGCCCAGCTCTTTGTACGCATCATCCAGATTTTATTTGATTGGCTATGATGGGTAGTAGAAGGGTAGAGCAAGAGACATCCCAGCTACCAATGTCTGTTTCCCCTTTCCCTGCTTCTAACTGCACAGAGTATCTATTAGTGATGAAAGTAACCTTGAGGTTACTTCCCCATGAGTGCCAATGGAACAAAAAAATCCTCAAGAAAGTCTGGCCTTTAAGAATTGAGATTTGGGGGACTGCTAAAAACTCCTTTCTATTCCGTAAATTGATAAGCTGCTTGGATTAGATTCGCGTTTTGTTTATACAGATCTGTAAATGGAGTCACTGTGCATCAGAAGTAGGTACCAGAGTCTGGCTAATGCTTGTCAGCAATGCCCACCTATTCCTCGGTTAAGATCTTGCCCACTGAAATGGCTTCGAAACATTTTGAACCCCGATGTCCAGTGGTCAGTTTTTTGATAGGGGACAACGTCATCTCAGGGTTTTCAAGGCACAATATGTGCATCTGATTCATCTACATAACTCTAAGAAACAGATTTCCTTAGATGGAGTCTGCTGAAGGTAATTTTTAAACAAGCTTCCCAAGTGATGCCGGTGTGCCGTCTGGATGGATAACTAGCGGCAAACCCTCTTCTCTTTGAGCGCTGGAATCGCTCTGTTTTACTCACTGTTGTATTCCAAGGGCTCGACTCAGTGTTTGGCTCAAGCAGACATTAGGTACTTATTTTTTGAATGCATCCTATCTTACAGACGAAGCCACGGAGCCTCGGAGACGTTAAGATCCCACAAGTGGAGGTGCTGGTCGTCCTTCCATTGCGAAACTTTCTGGCTGCCGGTCGAATATTGAGGCTGCGGTCCTGTTTCACAGGTCAAAGTTTGCTTTTACATCGGACAAGTCCGATTTCTCCTTAGTCCGATTTTTGCTTAGTCTGATTTCTGCTTGTGCCCTTCCGGCAGCCGCGGAGTTAAGCCGAGGCCCCGCCCCGACGGGTGGGTCCAGGAGGCCCGCGCGTCGCCGCTGCTACGCCGCCCGACACCTCGCATCGCTGCGCCTGCGCGCGGCGCCGACCGAGGGGTCGGGGTTGGACTCAGAAATGGCGGCCTCCATATTCTATAGCCGGCTTTTGGCCGCTTCCACCTTTAGGAGCCACCCGCCCCGGACGGCGCTGCGGGCCGCCGCCCAGGTATTGCAACCCAGCCTGCTCTTGCTTCGAGGGTCGGCAGGAGAATGGGAGAGGCCGGAGACTTGGCTCCTGTGGGCGTGGTGTAAAGGGATCCGGTTGGGGGTCACTTCTCAGTCGGTGACATTGGGTGACATGGGGTGCCCCGTCAGGCCTGCGGGCGGCTCGCCCGGCAGTGCGGCGCGCCAGGACTGCGAGCTGGTCCATGTTTGCATTTCTTTGCTCTGGTCCTCAGTCTTGAGGAGCCTTGGCGACCAGGCTGCAGCTGCTCACCCAGTTTCCGAGGGGCGACGGGGAATCGGGGTGGGGTCCCAGTGTAGGTCAAGGGTCCAGGGCAGTTTCTTCTGCCATTCTTGCGTCTCGCAGGGTGGGCAGAGGCTTACGCGGCCCCTGTTTGGCGGGGCGGCGCGGGGCGGGGTGGTAAATGCCCTTCAGATGTACTTTTGTGTTAGTTAGGAGCTGTCATTAGGTGAGATGACTTCCCAGGACGAGCGGTGCTTGGTGATTGGGCTTTTCTGGGACGAGGCAGGGAAGTTTCTCCCCCAAGTAATCGTGTACTGCTCTGTTTGTTAATAGTAGTAATAAGATGATGTTTACCAGCTTGCCACTTGGGGAAGTAAGAAAATAATCTTTTAGATTACTTCATTTTTGGATAGACTGCAGCATAATGGCCGCAGGTTTTGTTTTGTTTTTTGGATGTTTACTGTGTGCCAGCTATGTGCTAAGCGTTTTAACATGTAGTCTCTCATTAGGCTTTTCAGCAACACTGTAAGGGAGTCATTAATATCTGCATCATTGATGAAGAAACTGTGGCTAAGAGCGCAAGTAATTTGGGCTAGGTCAGGAAGCAGGTAAGGTCAAAGCTGAGTTTTAATTCCAGAATCGTTTGGCTCTAATGCCTGTTTACTTGAATCTTCTCTATAGTTTTTTCCAAAACATAAGAATTGGCCTATTCTTTTCAACGTTGATGCCATGAAACTTGTGGAACAGCATAATTGGCTTTGTAAGTCAGCTCCAGAGTTTTAGGTTACGTACTGAAGTAACTCCTCAGACATGCCATAGATGAATTGATTTTGACTGTTATTTTATCTTTTAAAAGCTATTCATACTTTCAGTCCAGAGATAGTGAATTTCATGACTTTGATTTTTTTTTTTGGCCTTGATCTTCCTTCTTATGTGTCTTATGGGCACCTTCTTAAGGGTGCTGTCTAGTTTTTAGAAAGTGACAGCACCTTCTTAAGGGTGCTGTCTAGTTTTTAGAAAGTGAGGTGAATTTGTTTTTGTCCTAATCATAATCTTTATCCTTTTGGAAATACCTTTATAAGCCTTTGTCTCTCCATATGGAGATGCCTAATATTGTATTATAACATCTTCTACCCTCACATTAAGTAATGTAGCTTTAGAATTTAGAAAGACCTTGGTCCATCCCCTTTCTTTTGTAGATGAGGACACAGAGATGCAAGTTCTTAGGAAACTTTTTCAAGGTCACTCAATGAATTTTGCAAATTCTCTTAAACATTTTGTTTGGTTCTCTGATCTTCTTCTGGTTTCTCTATCTTTCATCCAGGTATATTTGATAAAAATAAAGTTACAAGTAGATTAATTTGAGATATTTTCTTACAGAGTGAGTCGCACTCCCCAGTAATGACATTTTTCCACTTTTGAATATGTATTATTTAAACTAGGTGTGTGACTGGATAGGTGGTGGTGTAAGGATTTGGATAGGAATTGGTGGCCTTTGGAATCTTCTAAGGGATAATATCAAGAAAGACAAATACTTAAATGTGGGGAATCCTTGTGATTATGCAGGAATTTATGTTACTAACGTAATTCAAAGCTCATGATATTTCAAGTTACAACTTCTAGTGGTGCAAGGAAAGGATTATCAAGATACCTCAGATATTTAAAAAATATTTAAAGCAGTAAAAGAGCTATCACCAGTACCTTATATGTACTGCTAATTCTTTGCAAATATAGGTATTTGAAATAAAAATATACAGTAGTTCATCTTATTCATGGGAGATATGTTCCAAGATCTTCAGTGGATGCCTGAAACCATGGATAGTAACCTACCCTTATATATATTATGTTTTTCCTATGCATACATACTTATAAAGTTTATAAATTAGGCACAGTAAAAGATTAACATAACAATAACTAGTATAATAGAACTCTTATAACAGTATACCGTACTAGCAGTTTTGTGAGTATCCTTAGAACCATTATTGAGTAAAATAAGGGTTACTTGAACACAAGCGCTGTGATACCCTGACAGTCAATCTGATGACTGAGATGACTGCTAAGTGACCAGCAGGCGGGTAGCATATACAGCATGGATATGCTGAACAAGGATGATTCACATCCTGGACTGGGTGGAGCAGGGCTGCATGAGATTTCATCATGATATTCTGAATGGCGTGCATTTTAAAACTTATGAATTGTTTTTTTCCTGGAATTTTCCATTTAATATTTTCAGACTGAACTTGACCACTTAGTTTCTGACTGAAACTGTGGAAAGCAAAACCACGGATAACGGGTCACTGCTGTAGCAGTTAAGGGAATTATTTAGAAGGAATACATTAAAGATGATGTTGCAGATCAGTTTTCTGAGATGATATTTACAGGCTATGAGATGGAGAGTTTCATGGAGGAAGTCTACTGGAAAGTGATCTCTGGGTCAGCCTTTCTAGGAGAGTGAAGGAAGAAGGATTGCATAGAGGGAGAAGCATAATTGTGGTGCAACTGTGTAGGGGTCTCTGCTATTTCTCTGCAACTAGGATGGTCCTTCTGAATTGTCACTAATTGGGGTGAGGTGCCAGGTCTTTATATCCCTCGCTTAACACCCATTGACCAGTGAGTGATTGGATGCAGGCTGACAATGGGAAAGAAGTGTGACTTTGGGAGAGGAGTCGCCAATGAGAGGACTCAGCTGAGAGCTGTCAGCAGTCAGCGCTCCCAGCAGCTGGGCTGTGAATGCCTTGTTTCTAAAGGGAGGATCTGGATAGCACACCACAGTGAAACCAGGGTTTTGAGTCTTGAGTGTACGGAAGAGTAAAAATACCAAATCATTCAATTATCACGTATCTTAGTGCCGGGAAATTTGTTAGTTGCTGGAGGAATGGTGGAGAAAGGGATGGGAAGATTTTTGATTTGTTGGGAAAGATAAGATTGGTTTTAGATCTGCTGAATTTGGCCTTGAGGTAGAAATGCTCTGTAGATCATTAGAGATTTGGTAGTACAACTCAAATTAAAGATAAGGACTAGAGATGATGAGGAAAGAGTTAAAACTACGAGGGTAACATTTGATATTTAGCTGGTGGATTAGCTTTTAGTTTAATGTTGTAATTTAGGTACTATGAATATTATATTTTGATGATTTAATAGGTTTATTACAGTTATGAAAAACCAAGTACTCAAATTATTTTGTGAAGGTGTTTTTAACAAGAATACTGCCAGCTCACTGTCATATATAATTATGTCCCCAATTTCTTTAGGTTCTGGGAAGTTCTGGATTGTTTAACAACCATGGACTCCAAGTACAGCAGCAACAACAAAGGAATCTCTCACTACACGAATACATGAGCATGGAATTGTTGCAAGAAGCTGGAGTCGCCGTTCCCAAAGGACACGTGGCTAAGTCACCAGATGAAGCTTATGCAATTGCCAAAAAATTAGGTACTAAATTAAAAAAAAAATACTCATGTCACCTGGAGATTGGAATACTGATAAGATGCAAACTTTACTTGTGGTTTAAAACAATTTTTAGTTTTTATTTTATTAATAAAATAAAAAATAAATTTCGTTTACTTAAAAGAGGAAGCAGAACTTTGTGATTGTCGACATTCTAAAATTACTGTGAGACTGTTACATGGTCCCATAGTGCTATTAATTTAAGACTCACTTATATTGGCATTAGGAAGCTGAAGTCCTGTTTTTAGTTGGAATATAATAGATTGAGAAGGAAATTATCTTTACTACTCCATAGTTTAAAAGTATGGTGTCTGTGATGATTCTTCAGGAAATTGGTGAAGGACAATCTTAGCTGTTTATGTGGTTGTAAAGAGAGGTCCAATATTTCCCCTTTCTTTTTTGACGTGAAAAATATGAACCAAAGGGGAAATAAAAGAAGTTGAGCCCTAGATGTAAACTCTACGAGAGCAGGGTTGTTTAGTATAATTTCGTTTATGATATCTCCCAAACTCTTAGAAGAGTGCCTGACACGTTAGGTAGTCAGTAAATATTAATATTTGTTAAATGAATTAAGTAATTCTTTTGAATTCAGTAGCTCTGTGTTTATTAGTAAGTTCTTTTATTGATAATGGAAACTTTAATAGCTTTTGTTAACTTGAATTTATATTAATCTCTTAATTAAAAAATAAATTTTAACTTTAAAAATATGAGAACATGATAATGAGTAATGTACTAGCTATATAATGCATTTTCTTTTTAACAGTATTTAAAATTCCACCAATTTTAGGTTAGCAGTTAATCTCTCTTATGTGTACCTTTGACTAATATGGCTTTAAATGTGCTTTGCTGAAGATTTTGCTTTTATTTTTCAAGAAAGATATGGAACATTTAAAAAAATTTTAAAAAGTTTAATCTAGATCTGTACTTATTTGTTTCTAGAATAGATTTTTCTTTCAAAAGTGAGGGCATTTACAAGTTCAGAAAATTGTCTTATAAACTGTGTTTTTGAATGTGATAGTCATGATTTTCTTGACTTGGAAGCATACTTTTTCATTAACAATTTTTTTGTTAATCAGAAAAAATTCTTTTTATTCAGAATCCAAGCAAACTTTTTATTTAGTAAAAGCTTTGTGTAAGTTAATACTAATTTTGGCGGAATTTTTGTTAATGATGACCTGTAATTTGAACTTGTGCATGGTAAAAGATGTACCTCATTTTTACCTTTGAAACATTGCATGTAAGAGGCTCTTAAGGGTCAAGGCTTAAAAAAAAAACTCATGATAGTACTTCGTATTTGTATAGCATTTTTTGCAAAGGTTAATTTTTAATAACTACCTTCTTGAGATTCAGTCATATTTTATATATATATATATTCAGCCATATATACATATATACATGTATATATTTGACTAAATGTTAATTTCTAAAGAAGAGCCAGCTAAGTAGGAAGAAAAACTTGGAAATTTAATTAAGAAAGTATAAGTTTTTCTTACTCTATCCTTGTGTCCTTAGGGATGAATTTCCAACCCTTTGACTTTTTAAAAAATTTTTGTTAGTCCGGTCTCTCGAGTGATGCTTCTTTTTTTTTGTTTACCAATTCTTTCCTTTATAATAATGCTGTAGGTATAAAATGTTTTCCATACCAATGTTAATAGGGCCTGATTTATATACAATGAAGTCAATAAAAGCTATTTCTTTTTCTATTTCCAAATTATTATAATTATTATAATTCATTTTCTTTAATTAGCTTTCCATATATTTACTTATTTAGTCTAATGTCATTGTTCTGTTAGAAAAAATAATTTGTGGAAACGTTCATAAAATGAGTAGGATTTATTCAAATGTCAATCTTTTGGTTTCTTTACTCCTTGTAAAAATCTTTAATGGTTCTTAGCTACAGAAGAAAGAATAGTTATGTTTAAGATATACTATAACTATGAGTGTTTCTTGCAAGTTCTCTGGGACCGGGTCTTACAAGTAGTAAGGAGCAGGTACGCAGCTCTGATTTTGAGCCCCTTGGAACAGAAGGCATCTTGTTAATCTAGAAAGTATGTTTTTATTAAAGAACACATCAGATGATTATAGTATGGGAGCGGGATTAGTGACTAATGAGGACCTATAAAATCTAGAGGAGCAGAAATTCTACTCTTTAAAAGATGTATTTAGTAACTACTATGAAGACATTGACAAGTTTGCTCTTGCTGCAAGGCATTACTACCAGAAGGTATCGATTATGAGATCTAATTGTACAAGGTGCGGTATTAGGTACCTTAGAAATACACCTGGTTCTGTGTAGCTGGCAATTTCCAGTGCTAATTTTGGCTAGCTCAAGGTGATTTTTACTTTTTGAAGTACTGTAAAATTCATAAAATTCCAATTCACATTTCTTAAAAACTCTTACCTTACTTGCCAATATACTATGATAAATGCATTACAGGTGTGACAAACTGTTGTTTCCCCTCAGTCCTGTGAATGGCAGGAGAAGCTGAGTTAGCATGGAGACTGGGGCTTCTGAGCCTTAAAGCTGGTGACTTCCACTGAAATAGCTCTGGCCTCTTTCCCCAGTATTCCCTACAAATTTTGTCATTTTCTGTTTGTGTCATGATGTGAAAAAATTGGGAAGCACTGTCCTGTAGGCAAGTTTTACCCATTGTGAATAACTGAAGTTAGATATGAAAGAAATGTTGGAAAGAAATCTAATTGTGATTAGATTTAAAGACACTGTCAGTCCATAAAATGAAGGTTAATGAGCTTGAAGATCACATAGGAGTTTCTGAAACAGATTGTCAAAGAGATCGTTGTTAAGCACAGAGAAATGAAACAGTTATAGTTTGGGGTCAGTTCTAAGAGCAGATTCCATCTCTTAGTTATTGGTCCTGGGAGATAAGCTTTCAGTAAGGCATTTGTCAGAGATCTTATAATTTTCCTATTGATCGTAGAGGTGTGGTGTGGATTCTAGTATAATTAAGGTACGATTTCTTCCTGGTTGAATAAGTATACATAGGGTACTACTGGTTAATGAATGTCAGCCTAGAGGGATGGCATACAGTAGGACTTTGCCTTCTTTTTTCTTCTTTTCAATGTTTCATTAGGTGATTATATACGAGGCGTGCTTAAAACATTTGTGAATTACTAAAGCTAGGAGGGATGGTAACTATATTTTAAATATAATTTTGGGATCCCTAGAAGATATCTTAACTAGAGCAATGGGTCAAATTTAATAAGACTGTATGCTCTATGAGGGCAGGATAGGTCTCTCTTGCTCATTGTTGTATCTACAGCTCCAGCACATTATCCTGTATGTACATGTAACTGTTGAATGAAACATTAGAATTGAATAAAATCTGTTTCACTTAGTTGCCCTAAAACTTATCTTCTAATCTTCCTCCCCATCTTGACAGTTGATGAGCCCGTATATCATTATTATTATTATTTTTGGCTTTTCTATTGTTGTGAGGGGCTTTTTTTTAGAAGGAATTTTTGAAGCAGCATCTTTGCCCCTAAGGAATTCATATTCCTAAGAAAAGGGAATGGATACTTTGGGGGATGAGCCATCTGTTTTATAAAATGTTTTTGAAAAAAGTAGAGTTTCATTACTCTTATTTAAAATGTGTTAATTTACCAGTTTAACGAATAGGAATGTTTGAATTCAGCCCAGCAAAGCACCCGTTTATCTGTTGACCATTTTTACATTACACTTGCACTGTTTAGATTACCATTATTCTCTTTGGATATAAATGAATATTTCTAAAGTACTAGAAAACCATGACTTGGCAGGTAACCAGAAACAGGTAAAATGACTAGTGGCTGCTGCTTTTAATTTTAGCACAAACTCTTTAATTTGCTATAGTTCTACGTGTTGTCTTCTCAATAAGAAAAATTTTGTTACATTTAAGGAAATTTCTAAGTTTAATCTTCATCTAATATTAGTTGGGACACTTGGGAATGGTGGAGACTGTGGCAAATTAAAAAGGGTCTATCTTGTATAACCAGGGCACTTGTAAATCACCTCGAATTGCAGGGCCCAATATTTCTAGTTATGACTTTTTCCAAAAGCAGTGGAAAATCAATAAGAATTCTCTTCATTTTTAAATGTCCTTTTATTCAACATTCAGAAAATATGTTCCAGGAACCCTCCTAGGAGTGTGTAAACATCAATGAACACAAAAACTGTTCTACTCTTCAGGAACCCATATTCTAGTGGGGGAGCAAAACAATAAACATGAAAAATTATGTTTGAAAGTGTTGACTTCTATGGAAGGAATAGTAGAGCAGGGTAAAGGGGATTGGTCACAGTTGTAGTATTAGGTAGGGGATCAGGGTAAGCCTCATGGACAATATGAGATTTAAAGAAAAACTTGAAGGGAATGAAGACTTTCCCACATGGATACCTAGATGAAGAGTTTTCCAGGCAGAGGGGTAGCATTAGAACCATGTCCTGCAGGCAGGAGCACTCCCAAGAACAGTGGACACTCGTGTAGCCAGAGTGGAGTGAGCAATGAGGAGGGCATAGGAGTATAAAGGGGGAGGGGCTGAGAGATTGTGCGGCGCCATGTAATTTGCCACTGTAAGGACTGTGGTCTTACTCTTAGTGAAATGGGCATTCAGTGCAAAGTTTTAAGTAGAGTGAGGTACTCATTTTGGGTGCTGATTCGAGAATACTCTATCAAGGACAAGGGTAATCTAGGGGAGATAATGACGGCTGGGACTAGGGTCCAAATTGGAGATGCTGAGGAGATCAGAAATAATTGGAGAGTAGCCTCATGCTAAAATGCCACAGACTGCCACTGTTCTTACCTGAGTTTCATTAGTGTTTTTTTTTTTTTTTTTTTTAAATTCTACCTTGACTGACTCATAGGGCCATCTTCTGATTTAAATGTCTACATTTTCAGTGTAGACTCACTTTACATCATAAATTTTCTAAATGTTCTTTTGTAATAATTGTTTCAGTTATTTCTTATTTGTTTGATCACAAACTGCATTTGCTGCCTCCTTGATTAGGTGGGAGTCCCCTCATTTTGCTTGGTATGTGCATTAGGGGATGACTTTGCCCCAATAGTAGAGTTCTCATCTTCAGCCTGTTCAAATACACATTTATGGCTACAGCATATCTGTAG
>NW_006439192.1:27676578-27706470 GCF_000325575.1 Pteropus alecto | reverse complement strand
GTCCTTAACTCTGACCTCAAAGATTAATTTTTATCTCATAATGTAATATTGGTGTTGCAGTGCTAATATGGGCAAATGCAATGAGAAGCAAAATGAGGAACTCTGAAGTTCTGCCTCTCTGGGGAGACAGAGAATGCCCCTCTAAGAGGTATTGCCCTGGATAGTGAATGATGAGTAGTACCTAGGCTAAACAGCTAGTTTGCTCATTTTCTTCAGCAAGTTAGAATGGGGAGGAAGAGAGATCAGTCTACGTGTTAAAGAAGAAGAATTCAGAGAATTAAATAAAAATATTTTTAAGATTTATAAGCATAACATTCTGGAATCTTTCGATAAACATACCTTAACTCCTGCCTGCTAGTACTCCTCACAACTGTGCCACTCGACAGTGTGTATTAACGGGGCTTTCTGTTAGTGGAACAATGTAAATTGGCATCAGTACTGACATTTTCCCCTGAAGTCATGGTATATTTCTGCTCAAAGTAGCATTTATAGCTCAAATTTTCATAGGATAGCAAGTCTGCTTGTGCCTAGGAAAGGAGGGAAATAATAGGAAGACATTTGAGTCTCAGTTTTGTACTTTTAATACCTCCCGAAGTACTAGATAAAGTGTCAAGGGAGGGTAAAATTATTTTCAGTATGCTTTAAAAATGGTTTGATATGAATAGCTAATTTTTTTTATGCTTTGGATCTTTAGATGGGAAATGTTTTGAGTGTTCTAATCTAGAAAATATATGGAATGCCTCACTTTTTGACACTGGATTAATGAGACTTTACTACATTTAATAACACCACTTAATGTGTATGCTTAAATAAAATATTTTGTCATGCCAGCTTCTCTATACTTCTTATCTAATAGAAGTATTTTTCTTCTAGGTTCAAAAGATGTTGTGATAAAGGCACAGGTTTTAGCTGGTGGTAGAGGAAAAGGAACATTTGAAAGTGGCCTCAAAGGAGGAGTGAAGATAGTTTTCTCGTAAGTCATGTCTTTTAAAGAAAAATTGTCATTACTAAAGAAAAAACATATGTTGTAAAAGATCCCTCTAATTATTGAGTGATGAAAATACTGAGATTTAAATGTTAGATAAGAATTTTACTATCATTTGCTTTCATTTTTCTCACTTGGAGAAGAAAAGAATTTGAGTTCTTTTTCTTATTTCAGTCCAGAAGAGGCAAAAGCTGTTTCCTCACAAATGATTGGGAAGAAGTTGTTTACCAAGCAAACAGGAGAAAAGGGCAGAATTTGTAATCAGGTATTGGTTTGTGAGCGAAGATATCCCAGGAGAGAATACTACTTTGCAATAACAATGGAAAGGTCATTTCAAGTGAGTAATTGTAGACATGATATATTTAGGATGATTTTATTACATTGTTTCAAAAGTTGATTATTTGTAGTTTTATGGGAAAGATTAAAAAGGTATGATCTATAATCTATTTATATATGTCATGAGCACAATATTTTTGTGTCATTTTTAAAAAACAGTATAGTTAATGCCATCAAATATATAATGGAAAAAAAAAAAAGCTATAGACAAAACCCTGCTGAAATAAAATCCATAGACTTTCCAAATTGTTAATTTGCTAAGAGCAACTTAAAAGAACTATTTTCTGTACTGTGATTTTTTTTCCTACGGTTAGTTAAATTTTCTAGGAAATAATTCTAGCAGAGTAAAGTATTCTAACCAAAGAAGAAGTCTCTAACCCACTAAGAGAATGTGTATCCCTGGCTTCATCTTTTTTTTTTTTTTCCAACCTGCTTGTATTTTTAATAGTTTGGGGTTTGTTTCACTATATGATTTAGTACTTGGTAAGTTGAAAGGTGACATTCAGTAGCAAATGGTATGATTCTAAGGAGCATACTGTAGCTCTGCTCTCCTCTCCTAATGGAATCTAAAATGTTAGCAGTGAACTTAGGCATCAGGTGAAGAGAAAATATTTTCATAGACCTTGTGCTTAGACCATTGATAATCATTTTATGCTATAATTATTTGACTTTTTGAGTGCGTTTGTTAAGTTTTATGAGCTGAGTCTGTGGTAACTAGCTTGTCTTCTGACGTAAGCTGGGTATATATTTGGAAGCTCTGGTAAGGATTTGATGTAGAATATTACTAATTACACAATTACACAATTAGTAATGTAAGAAAAAATTTAAGGGTCATGAAAATAGAATTTTTATATATAATAGCTTTTTAAAAACTATTTTCTGTACTGTGATTTTTTTCCCTATGGTCAGTTAAATTTTCTAGTAATGTTTGAATGATATTTTAAAGTATTTTTGTAACTTTTAATTTTTATAAGAAAGTATTTCTTAAGGTATAACACTAGATGGTAGTAAAAACCCACTTAGGATATAAGATAAAAAGCTTTGTCTTATTCATGTTGTCTTTACCTCTATAGGTTTCTCTATAAAGTAGAATTTAATTTTGTAAGTTACGTTAGAAATAACATAACAATAACCTTTGTATGCCTGGACAGTTTGAGATAGGAGTCTCATAATATACATTAAGAGTAGCTCATCTTGATTGGAGTAAATGTAGCAAACTGAATATGTGTTGTTAAAGATATGATTATAACACATTAAATATATTTTATTAAAGATACATGAAAACGTTAGGGAAAAGGATGAAATTTGAGTTCATTTTGAGAACTTGAATGTCAGAACTATTTGAATCTCATTAAGAAAAAAAATCTTTTTAAAAATTTTATTATTAATTTCAAGTATACAGTACATTGGTTAGGCATTTATATAGTTTATAAAACAATCCACCTAATTGCTCTTTCTCTCCTCTGGCTCTCCACCTAGCCAATACATTAATGCTAACTGCATTACTTATGCTGTGCTCCCCTTCCCCGTGATCATCTGTCAACTACTAATTTATACTTCTTTAACCCTTCACCCCTTTCTTCCAACTCCTCAATGCTCCTCCCCTCTGGCCGTCACCAGATTGTCCTCTATATTTGTGAGTCTGTTTTTACTTAGTTTGTTCTTTTTGTTCCTTAGATTCCGCATATATAAGTGCAATCATATGTTATTTATCTTAAGGAAAAAGTGTTTTTATTTCATTTGCGAAAGTAATACCTAGTTGTAATAATTCAGACTAAAAATTCGATAGTACTAATAAAACCATTTGGCCAAAGACGTTATAATGTTCTATCACACTGGACCAATGTGGAGTTGGTGTCAGTTTTTTGGATATAGTGAACTGTTTTTGGGATCCCTGTGGACAGGTCCCTTAATAGAGACAACAAAAAAACAGCTGTTTTTTAAAAAAAAAAAAAAAAAAAGAATATTTTTGATTGAATTAAACTCCTATACATACAGGAGTTAACTGATTATTAAAATTTGCTTTGTTGCTTATCTGTTTTCAGGAGGTGACCCTGATAGGTTTCTTTAGTGTGTCACATCAGGAAGCCTGGCAGTTGTTTAGAGTCGTAGTGCCAAAAGAAGAAAAAAAAAAAAAAAAAAAAAAAAAAAATCAGGTTAAGTACCTATTCTCTGTTTTGGCACTTTTTAAAAATCAGATTTCTTAACATTTGCCTAGTGTCTGTTGGGTACTTTTGGCCTGAGACACATCTAATTTAACATCTCACATTTGCTACGTTAATTTATTTCTAAAGTAAAACATTGCAATCTGCTGTAAACGAATGATACTATGACAGTTTTTTACTTTGCCTGGAATAGATATAAAATGTGCTACAAGAATTTCACATTTTATTTTTCATATTTTTATTTTTTTAAAGAGATCTTTATTAAGTGGCCTCTTTGTTATGCCATTTGAAATTCAAATTTATTTTAAGGCAAAATTTTTTCTAAGACCAATAAGAGAAGAAGAATATAGTTTTAAGAAGGTGAAAATAGCATCATTAATTTATTTGAAATTATAGCTATTTGCTAGAACTTAAATTTTTCTGAAAGTTTATTTTAAAATTTATAAGTTAAAACCAAATCTTTTAAATAGAAAGAGCTATTTCTTCAGTAGTCATGACAAAAATGCAAAACCATAGTTTTAACTGATCTCTTTTTATCCATGTAAGCTTTTTTCTGACCATTGGCTATAGATTTTGGGGTTTCTTCCTAATTGGTCAGGGAATTAGTATAAAAAGAGACTATTCACTTTCTAGTGTAAGTATTTCATATTTTTTTTTTTAAAGCTTTTTCTCTAACTTAGAGCCAATCATTACTTTAGTGAGAATTTATATTATCTTTTCTCCTCAGTAGTGGCACCTTCTATGTGGCTTTTCATTTCTTTTATCAGTAGATAAAAGAAAGAAAAAGACAATGAAACTAAAATAAAATATTCAAATGCTTTAAAATTTTGTTGGTTTTTGTCTCTTCTGTTGAATAAAATTATATTTTGGGATTATCTATAGATTATTTCAATAGCATGACAGTAATTGAACAAGCTTTTCTTAATTCTGAGATTTTTTCCCCTCTCTTTAGATCTTTGTAAAAGCTTTTAATTATGAACTGCCTTGCTAGAGAGGAAAAGAATATCTTTTCATTTGTAGTTTATAGAGGAACTGAAAATTAGACTATAATTTTAAACATTTCTCTTAAGTTTGCTACTGTTCTCTTCCTTAGACTCAGAAGATACAATTAATCTTTTATTAAACATTTTTTTTGTGTGTCTTTTGCTGTGAGTTTTGACACCAAGTACCCAGAGTTGGGCCAGACTTCACAAGTTGAGGGCAAGTCCTCCATGTGACTGCCCTTCAGACGCCAGCCTCAAGTTTGGGGGTCCCCAGGTCATCCTCACTTCTATCCAGCTGGCTACAAATTTTGGAGGTTTCTAGTACCCATTCAGGTTTTATAAGTTGTTAGAAAGGCTCACAGTACTTTGGCAAGTACTATACTTATGATTATAATTTTATTATAGCTAAAGGATATAAATCAGAACCAGCCAAGTGAAGAGACACATAGATCAAGGTCTGGAATAGTCCAAAACATAAAGTTTTCATTGTACTCAGGGATGTGTCACCCTCCTGGCATATTGATATATGATAATATGCAGAATATTGCCAACCATGGAAGTTCATGAAGAACATGTTATTTGACGATGGAAAAAAGGTGATCCTTGTTATAAAGTGGCAAAGAACTTGACTGAATTATGTTCACGTTCAAGTGTTTTGTAGAAGATAGACAACTTGGGAGTGATAATATTGAATATTTAGCTGGGGGGATTTCAGCAAAGTATTGAAGGAGTGACTTGGTTGCTCCTGACTGTTTTTAGTAAAATTTGAGAAGAAATGAACTGAAAAAGGAATTGTTAAAGCAAAAAGGAATCAGAACTGTAAGATTTAGAAAATTCTCAGCTTGCCTATGCAGTAGATCCATAATCCCCCCATCTGTGATTTCAGTTACTTGTGCTCATCCACATTTTAAAAATACGAAATAGAAAATTCCAGAAATAAATAATCCATAAGTTTTAAATTGTGTCTTTCTGAATAGTGTGATGAACTCTCATGCTGTCCCACTTCTTCCTGCAGAAGACATGAATCATCCCTTTGTTGCTACCTGCCCATTAGTCACTTAGTAGCCATCTCAGTTATCAGATTGACTGTTGAGATATAACAGTGCTTGTATTTAAGTAACCCTTACTTTGCTTCTTATATATGGCTCCAAAGCACAAGAGTATAGATGCTGGCAATTTGGATGTGCCAAAGAGAAGCTGTAGAGTGCTTCTGTTAAGTGCAAAGCATGTGTGTATAGAGAAAGACAGTATTTATAGGGTTTGGTACTATCTGCATTTTCAGGCATCCACTTGGAATATATCCCTTGTGGATAAAGAGGGTAGTACTGTATTGCTAAAAAATGAGAAAGCTATTTGGAACAGAATTTGAAGAGTGTGGCCAAACAACCATTTGATAAGCAGATTTTTATGGGTGTGAAGCATGAACTGTGAGAAATGTCTATTAAGCCACACAGTTTATAGTATTTTGTTATAGCATCCTAAGCTGACTAAGACATAACTCCTTTGAAGAAATGTCTAAGTGCCCATTTCTAAATTGGGTTGTTTGTTTTTTCATTGGTGAATTGTAGTTCTTTATATATTCTGAATATTAATCTCATCAGATCTATGGTTTACAAATATTTTATTTCACTCTGTAGGTTGCCTTCTCTGTTGATTTTTCAGTCTGCTATGTAGAAGTTTTTGTTTGATATAGTTCTATTTGTCTATTTTTGCTTTTGTTTCTTGTGTTTTGTCTTATCCAAGAAATTGCCAAATCCAATGTCATGACATAGCTTTTTCCCTACGTTTTATTTAGGAATTTTGTTGTTTCAGGACTTACATTTAGGTGTTTAATCCATTTGAGTTAATTTTGAATATGGTATAAGGTAAGGGTCCAACTTCATTATTTTGCACATGGATATCCAATTTCCCCAATACCCTTTATTGAAGAGACTATCCTATCCTCATTGCGTAGCATTGGCACCTTTGTCTAAGACCATTTGACTATATACATGAGGATTTTTTCTGCGATCTCTGTTTTGTTCCATTGGTCTATAATTCCTTTTACTCCAGTTTGAATATGTTTCCCAAGCTGCCCCAGCTGTTATGTTCATCAGTGCCAAGTATTACCAGGAATGTTTTTGTATTTTATCTCTAATTACCCAAACCTTTCTAGATGCCAACTTTTTTATTTTTTATTTTTATTAGTTTCAAGTATACAATACATTGCTTAGACATCTATGTAGTTAGTAAAATGATCCCTCTATTGCTCCCTCCATCCCCTGACCCTCCACCTAGCCAATGTATTAATGCTAACTGCATTCCCTATGTCGTGCTCCCCATCCCCATGACCATCCTTCAGCTACTAATTTGTACTTCTTTAACCCTTCATCCCATTCTCCCAGCTTCCCAAACCCCCTGCCCCTCTGTCCTTCACCAAATTGTTCACTATATTTGTGAGTCTGTTTTTGATTAGTTTGTTTTTTTAATTCCTTAAATTCTGCATATAAGTGAAATCATATAGTGTTTATCTTTCTCTGTCTGACTTAAATACCTTCTGGGTCCATCAAAGCAATATCTTTTTCCATTCTCTTCCTTTTCATATGTAGGGGTCTTGTTTTCGTATCCTATCAGCCACTCTACCTTTTGGTTGGAGCACTTAATTCTTTGCCAGTTAAGGTACTTATTGATAGGAATGTAGTTGTTACCATTCTTCATTCCTGTTTTTGATACATGTTTTTCTTCTTAAGTCCGTCCAACATTTCCTGGCTTGGTGGTGATAAATTCCTTTAGTTTATTTTTGTCTGGGAAGCTCTTTATCTGTCCTTCAACTCTAAATGATAGCTTTGCTGGATAAATTATTCTTGGTATATGTCCTGGGTCTTCATCCCGTCGAATATTTTTTGCCAAGCCCTTCTGTCCTGCATAGTTCCTTTTGAGGAATGAGCTGCCAGTCGTATGGGTGTTCCCTGATATGTAATTATTTGTTTTTCTCTTGGTGCTTTTAATATTCTTTCTTTGTATTTAACCTTTGGCATTCTAATTATGATGTGTCTTGGTGTGGGCCTCTTTGGATCCCTGAGTTTTGGAATTCTCTGAGCTTCCTGGGATTTTATGTCCATTTCCTTCACTAGGTTAGGGAAGTTTTCCATCATAATTTCTTCAAACAGCTGTTCAACATCTTGAATTTTTTCAGTTATGCCAATCAGACGAATATTTGGAGCCTTAATAGTGTTCCATATGCTCTTTAAATTATTTTTATAATCTTGGCATCTTTTTTCTTGCCATTCTGATTGATTGTCTTGATTGGATTTCCTGTCCTCTAAATAGGGCATGCAATCTTCTTCTTTATTCACTTTGTTTATTCCTTTGTTTATTCCATTTATATACTTCTCATCTCAGATAATGTGTTCTCCATTTCAGAATGGTTCCCTTTTATAATTTCCATTTCCATTTTTATCTCTTTGTTGGAGTTCTCTACACTTCCCAAAAGTTCATTGAGCATCTTTATAACTAGTGTTTTGAACTCTGCATCTGTTAAATTACTTGACTCCATTATATCTGGATCTCTGTTCTGTTCTGTCATATGGTTTCTGCCTCTTCGTCTTCCCATTTTGGCTGCCTTTCTGTGTCTGTTTTTAGGTACTAAGCAAAGCTCCTAAGTCTCTCGGTCTTATTAGTGTGGATTTGTGAAGCAGGTGTCTAGTGACACAGTCCTGAGAGGAGTTCAGCTGTAGGCCAAACTTAGCCGAAGCCTCTACAGTCCGGGACCACCTGTTAAGATTCAGCAAGCAATCCACAGATGCTGTGCTTATAGTTGCCTGAAAAGGCCACACTAGAAACCGAGGCCAGCTGGCTCCACCAGTGTGAGTCTTAGCAAGGAGCACCTGACTTGCTGAGGATACACCTGGATGTGGCTTGGGTGGGGCCGCAAGTTGGGGGAGGCAGGGTTTCAGGGTATCCTCTGGGCGGAGCGACCTCTGTTATCCAGTTTGATGACTTCTTATCTATGGCAGCGCTGTGTCCATCCACTGGGAGTGGGGAGGGCTCAACAGATAACAATTGATGCCACCGGTGCTTCTGTACAGAGCGAGTCTCACCTTATCCCTCACTCCGAGAATGTTTCCCTTTAATTCCCTGGTGCCCCCTGTGTGCAGTCAAATTGGCACTGGTGCTCAGAGCAAGCAGGTCCATCACTGTGAAAATCCGCTCACAGATGTGGCTCCTTTAAGAGGCGTCTGCCACTTCAGCAGCCTCCGTCTCACTCAGCTGCTCGAGACCGGGCAGCCTCGGGTCCTGGCCCCGTCCTACCTTCTGCCCTTTCAGGGTGATTTCTTGGATTTCTCCCTAGTTGTATGGATTGTTCATCTAGATTCTAGGAGATTTTTCCTTGCTCCTGCTCCTTGTTTCCATAACAACTTTGATTTGGTCACCAGAGGGATGAACAAAGCCTTTATCATCTACGCCTTTTTTTTTCCCTCCCCTGATCATGGTTTTTGACCTTGGTTCTTTTAACGTGGTGCTTTACATTGAGGGTTTTTTTTTTTTTTAATGTTGAACCATCCTTGAATTCCAGGAATAAATTCCACTTGATCATGATGCATAATTCTTTTAATGCATTGTTGAATTTGGTTGGCTAGTATTTTGTGGAGAGTTTTTGCATCAGTATTCATCAGAGATATTAGTAGTTTTTGTATACATTTTTCTGATTTTGGTGTCAGGGTAATGCTGGCCTCATAGAATGTGTTTGAAGTGTTCCCGCCTTTTCAATTTTTGGAAAAGTTTGAGAAGGATTAGTGTTAGCTTTTTAAGTAATTGGTGGAATTCTTCAGTGAAGCCATCTGATCCTGGGCTTTTCTTTGTTGGGAGGTTTTTGATTACTGATTCAGTCTCCTTACTTTGTTAATGGTCTGTTCAGATATTTTATTTCTTCATGACTTGGTACACTGTGTTTTCAGACATTTATTTATTTCTTCTAGGTTATCCAATTTGTTGGTTGTTCATAGTTGTCTCTTATGCTACTATTTATTTCTGTGGCATTAGTTGTAATGTCTCTTTTCTGATTTTTGTTGTCTTTTTTTTCTTAGTCTAACTAAAGGTTTGTCAATTTTGTTGATTTTTTTCAACAAACCAATTCTTAGTTTTCTTAACTTTTTTCTACTCTTTGTCTTCTATTTCATTTATTTCTGTTCTAATCTTTATTATTTCCTTTCTCCTGCTAACTTTGGGTTTAGTTCTTTTTCTATTTCCTTGAGTTGTTAAAAAAAAGCCATGAGATGGATGCTTTTTCCCAGTTTTGGTGAGCTGTGTTGGCTTCTGTCTGCAGTATTACAAGCTCTCTGGTGCTGTCACAAGCAGCTGAGCTGTTTTTTGTTCTCAGTTGCTTCCCACACATTCAAAATATATAGATTCCCTCCAAGTCAGGCGAGATTGCAACCAGTTTCTCAGATAGCCCCCAGAAAAGCAGGAAAAGTTGGATGCACATTCTACTTTTTTCCTTTTCTCTCAAGAGAGAAGCCCAGCACTGGGCTATTTCTTGAGTTGTGTTGGCCTGGGGGTGGGCGGGGGGAGTGAGGGGAGAGGTACTGACTTGGATGAAATGAAATGGTTTTTCTTACCTGTTTTGTTGACGTTGAACTTGCCTGGAATACAACTTCCTCACTGGTTTCTTGCCACCTCACAAAGGTTTTTTTTGGATAATTGTTGTAAAATTAGTGTTTCTGTGGGAGAATGAGATCTGGGAATTTTTTCTACCGTCTTACCGACCATGATGTCCAGAAGTACTTTTTTTGGGTGGTTTTATTAAGTAGGCACAATTGATTAAATCATTTGACAACTTGATTGAACTTAATCTCCAGGTTCCCTTCCTTCCCAGGAGGGTGAGCTGATACTTGTCTTAAAGCTCCAACCCTCTCATTGTTGGTCTTGCCTGGACAGCACTCACCTGATTCATCTTCTTTGTATTAACTATATAGGGGTTCACCATGAATCACCTAATGAGCATAAACTCAGATGTCATGAAGGGTTTAGAGGTTACCTCCCAGATACTGGGGACAAAGGCTAGCCAAATTATTTTTGCACGTATATATTGAAACCTAATCACATAGTATAAAATTTAAAAGGTGCAGAAATTTACAAGAAATGTAAATCTCCCATCCACCCCTGTTCCTCAGCCACCCGGTTTTTCTCCTTGGAGCCTGGTACCTTTTTTTAAATTATTTTTTCACCTAAATAACAATTAAATCTCTTAACAAGTAATAGTTTTTTTTCCTCTTTTGGCTATTGCCTTATTTTGAGGATTCGAAGGACCATTTTGGTCTCCAAACAGTAATGAATAAAATACTATTCCTTCCCTTTACATTATACCTTGAAATGAGTTTATTAATGAAATACTAGGTGCTGGGATAGAAAACTGAAAACTGAAATTAGTCTTTTTTTTTTTTTTCATGAAAGTCACACTTTTTTTCTGGAGTAAGAATAATGTTTATTGTAAAAGAATTTTTTTGGGGGAAATAATGACATAAAATAACAAAAGTATTATCATTTCATGCTTTATTTGCCATCTTTTTCTGTTTATGCGAATAGTGGGTTGGTGCACATTTAAACACACATACATGAGAACAAAATCTGGGATTTTATATCATTCCCCCCACCACCCCCCACGTAACACTTTTGATATCATTTTCATATATCATTAAATAATCTTTAGTAATATGGTTTCATCATTTCCTTGTTTGGGTTGTTAAGATTACTTTTAGTTTTGTGAATAAATTAGCAAATCTGTCAGATAATTTTGCCTTAATTTTTTCTTCATTGGTTTTAGAAGACTTAAAAAGTTGACTCAATTATTTTGTATTTATATCTTACCTTCTTATATGCCAGAGCTATTCTTTAAGGTAGCTAGCTTTCCTTTTTACGGACTCGTAGTACTCTTGGAGCTTATAAAATCTAGAGGAATTTTTGTTCATTAGACTTTCTTTTTTAAATATCACTAATCTGTTTTTATGATTTTTAAAGTTCTTTACACAGTACTTTAATGTTCCTGCAGTTCTTTCAAAAACTGTGTAAGTTCTAGGTCACATGTACATGTTTATATGAATTTATTTGGTATAAATTTTGTATATATTTTTAATTTTTTTCCTCATAGTGAGCTATTGTCTTTGTCTTTTCACTTTTTTCTCATTATTTCAATTGCACGTTCATTATAGTGGGGTACTGTGCAGGAGATGCTAGGATAAATTCTCAAAGAATTTTAAATATAGGAGTGGGGAGTGATAGATGTATAAGTGCGATAATGTGCACAAGTAGGTTTTAAATTTTCTTGATGAGTCCAAAATAAAATCGATATTTTTGGCTATTTCCTTTCTTGCTAGGGTCCTGTATTAATAGGAAGTTCTCAAGGTGGTGTCAACATCGAAGATGTTGCTGCAGAGACTCCTGAGGCCATAGTTAAAGAGCCTATTGATATCGTAGAAGGCATCAAAAAGGAGAGTGCTGTTCGGGTATGTTGTGGTCCAGAAAACGTCTAGCTTGTGGTTGGGTAATTATGATACTTAAAGAAAATTAATTTTGTACAAGGTTTTTAAAAATTTTATTGAGTGTCAAGGCATGTTAATATCTTCGAAATGGAAACTTTTAGAAGTATCTACAATATTTTTCTTTATATCCTCCATAAGTATTTCAATATGTATCTTTAAAAGATAAGGATTCTTTTAAAATAGCCACTATACCACCATTGCCATACCTCGTATAATTAACAGTAATTCTTTAATGTCATTATTTACCCAGTCATTAAAATTCTCTAATTATTCCAAAATTTTTTTTCTTTTACAATTTGTTTGAGTAGGAATCCATATAAAGTCTTTCATTGCTGTTGGTTAATATGTTTCATAGGTCTTTTTCTAAGTTCTAGGTTTCTTTTCCCTCACTCTCTTCATCTTTTTTCTTTCATTTGTTGAAGAATGAGTCGATTTTACATCCCCATAGTGGCATTTAACATATTTCTTTCTCCCTTTTTTTTATCCCGAAAATTGAGTGGAATGCTAGGGATCCTGTCTTATATATCCCGATAGATCAGTGATTTTAATTTAGGTGGCATTTGTGGACCCTTTTAAGAATCTGATGAAAGCTATGGGCTTTCAGTGTATGCACATACTCAATCAATTTTGCCTACAATTTTACAGATTTTCTGTACTGTCTTTCTTGTGTGATTCTTCCTCCCTTTACATCTCCCACCCCCAAGAAAACATGCCCAGGCATGAAGTTTAATACTATGTATAGGCTGTGAAAGTTGCTTGATAACTATTGCTATTGAATTAAATTGTTTGGATATAAAAAGCATGTGGCCCATCTTAAAAGAAAAGTTCGAATATTAAAGTTTGAATGACATTTACATCTGTTAGTGGGAAACTGTTAGAATAAGCTTATGGTATTGAAGTACTGTGGAACAAGAATTTTGACTGGCACAGAGGTTTAAAGGAGATAGAGAAATTTCCCTTGTAAAGCTTGAAGCAAGTCTTATAGGCAAGTGAATGATATAAATGTTTAAAAGGGACAGAAATTTGATTTCATTAGGTGGTTATATGAGAATGATGACTGGAAAGTTAAATTGAGATGAAAAAGAAAATACTTGATTTACAAGAATGCTTGAAGGAATAATCTAAGATATACCTTTTGAGCGGTGAACAGAAATAGTATCTAAGACAGTGCTTGGCAAGTTAATGTCACAGTGGGTTGATCAGAATTTGTTTGGAATTCTCAGATGTTTAAATCTGAAACAATAGATTGTGACCTAGTGGAAATCTCTTTAATGAAATAGTACTTTATTTCTTATTATTCTTTATTTGAAATGTCTTAAACCCAAAATGACATTTCTTAGCTTGATCATTTATTTATTGGCCTATGACTTTTTGTAAAAATCACTTTAACCTTCAAAGAGTTTAAGATTTTCCAATTAGTGAAAATCAAATGTATTACAGCCTGTGATAGCAGCTGGAGGAGGAATAAACTCCTTTGTAGTGTCCTGAGCAGCGGCAGCACTTTGAATAAATATGCAGACATGTAGCTTCTGTACCAGTGGCTGAGAATTGCTTATGGAACTCCAAAAATTCTGGATGTTTGGTCCACCATAGAACTTGTGAACCTTGGTGTATGTATTTAAAAAAAAAAAACTCTTCGGGTATATCTGGTTAAGTATTCCTGCTCGAGACTAAACTCTACTAGATTAGAAACTTTAAATCTGTATCTTTTGGGCCTAGCATGTATTAGATACTCAGTAGATTTTTGAATGAGTGAGGTAATACTTATTTGACTAGCTATGTCCTCATTGCTTAGTAGACACTCTTCATAAATTACCTATAAGGTAAAATAGGGTGATTTAATATTTTGGCCATTGTTTGGGCCATTGGGATTGTCAGTCCACCTTTTATATGTAGCTTAAATAAACACAAGCCTCTTTCAGTTTAGATGGGCCATAAGGCTTAGAGGCAGTATGGAGGCTATGGTATGGTATACTGAAGTTAAATCTAAGTGAATGGCAAGTTGCATGATCTCTCTGAATCTCTCACTTGTAAAATGGGCATACGACCTGCCTTGTGAGGATTTTGAATAAAAAGTTTTATTTAACCATTTAGTAATAGCTGCTGTTTCAGTGATTGTTTGACTACAAATGATTTATGCTTATTTAAATGATAAATTACAAGGTTTTTTATTTACTGTAATTTAATGTTGATTGGATATATGTGAGTGACATGCCTGTAATAAAGGTGCAAATTGCTTTCAGCTTGCACAGAAGATGGGATTTCCACCCGGTGTTGTAGATTCTGCAGCAGAAAACATGGTCAAGCTTTACAACCTTTTCCTGAAATATGATGCAACAATGGTAGAAATAAATCCAATGGTAGAGGATTCAGATGGAGCTGGTAAAGTATCTTCTTTTATCAAACATTGACTATGTATTTATCCACCTATTGTATGCTTCGCTAAGGAAGTTGAAATAAGGAAGTGAACTCATTCCTATGTAGAAGCTTATTTTATAATAGAATGAGTGTAAACAAATATGAAAGAGACCCATTAAAATGAACACCTTAGATATATATTTAGGTACACATAGAGGGGTTAAAATTGCATTGTTCAATATGGTGGCCACCACTTATATGTGACAATTAAAATTAATTAAAATGTTATAAGATTAAAATATTCCTCAGTCATACTAGTCACATTTCAAGTGCTCAGTAGCCACATGTGGTTACCATGTTGGAAAACACTCATGTAGAACATATCCATCATTGCAGAAAGTTCCGTTGGGCTGGGTTGGAGTGTCCAGTGCGGTAGTGAGGAAATAGCTGTAGCTTTAGGGAAATAGCTGTAGCTTTAGGGAATTAGCTGTCTTAATTTCCACAAGTTTTAGACTTTAGAGACATCATAGGTCTTTATTGTACAAAGGGTATGTTCTTTTAATATTTTTAGAGAAGTGAGATTAGTTTATCACTTTGACAGCTTTTCTTTTGCCTATGTTTAAAAGGTAAATCAGATTCTTATTATGCCTTCCATGTATAGTTTTTTTAAAAATATATAAATTGCTTAATTGTAGTCTAGATTTTTCTTGGTATTTTATATTAACTGCTTTCATTACTGTAATTTATTTGATTTTGTTTCAGGTCTCTGGGCATTTTTAATCTTAAGTATTTGTAGGTCATCTTTCACTTTTTATACTTCCAATCAGTTATATTCTTTATGGTGGAAATAAAATTTTGTTTAGTCATTTATATGGTTGTATAAAGAAGAATGAGTAAATTATTGCAATAGAAGTAGCTTATAAAACTAAAAATAACTAAATTTATTTTAATACATTTAAAATAAATGTATTATTTAGAAAAGAAAATGCAGCTCGCTGCCCAGCATTAATTTAACTTTAGGTAAACATGCTCTTCGAGGTTGAGGCAAATTTGAGTGGTTTTTAATGTGAAAATAAAATATAAAAACTGTTCTTGGAGTTATTTCTAAACAGAACTTGTCTCTAATCCTAATGTAACAGAAATGTATATATAAATCGGATTCATCAAATGAATCTTTGGCTATCAACTATTTGAGAACGATGTTAATATCACATGTAGGAATGTTATGTTTTCTAGGATTTGATGTTTTCAGTGATCGAGAATTACTGTATTTTGTAAATGGAAATGCTATAAATAGAATGATGTCATTCGTTTCCAGAGACTATCAATATACTAGAGCGATGCGAAAATAATAATAAAAGTGAGGTATTTCATGTCAAACTTTGGGGGTAAGGTTAGGACTATAATTCATAAGTTATTTGGGGGTAAATGCTGCAGCCGCACGTGCCAGGGCAAACGGGAAATGGGTTCAAGAGTAAAGGCTGAAGAATGTTTTAAGAATGAAATGTTCAGTGAAAGAGAATTATCTATATAGAACAGATATTTGTATTATTTTTTTGATTTTCTTAATAACATTGAAAGCAAGACTCTTGAATTTTTTCCAGTTGTGAAATTCTACATATTTTGTCACTAAGAGAATGTCTTTGTTCTTTTAATAACTAATATTTTTCTTTGTATTTAGTTTTTCTTTTCTTTGTATGTATTTATATATGTTTTGAAGCAGTTTTTTTTTTTTTCTGATTAAGGGCACTGTATATGTATTATAGAAAATTTGCATAGTGTCAGGAAATAAAGGTTGAGAAAAGGACTCTTATAACTTTATTACCCAATACCCTTTTAATATTTTACATAGATCATTTCAGTCTTTTTTGTAATTGGATTCATACTGCCTATTTAATTTGTATCTTTCTCTTTTTCACTTGCGTGTGTTTTTTTTTCCTACTGTTTCTTTTGCAAATAAAACCAAATAAGAAAATAGGTCTTAACTACTCCTTTAAGAAATGATTGCATGCGATATACATTTTGCATTTTTATTATTTACCTAATAATGTATCCTGGCAGTCTCTTAATGTGTATGGACTCTTTGTTAAAAGTGTTAATCTCTTGTCTGACATTTGATGTGAATATTTTCCCAGGTTTTTCTGTTTAATTTGGTTTGATTTTTTGGACATACTGAAACTTTTTTTTTTTTTTTTTAGTTTTCATTTTCTCATTTTGACTTCCATTGCTTTTGTACTGAGAGACTTTTTTTCCTCTAAGAAAAAATATTATTTTCTTTGGGTATTATATTTCTTCTTAGAGTTGTTTGTAGAAATATATTTTTGGTTACAATTTTTGAATGGGATCTTTTCTGCCATTATGTAAGATCAGTAAATATCTGCAATGTGTTTTATTCTTTATTATTTTATTTTACTTTTAAGTCTTTGATCAATCAAGATTTTACTTTAGCTTTACTTCTTTTTTCCAAATAGTCTATTTTCTTAAAATCATTGAATAAAACATCCTTCCCTACTGGTTTTTGATACCTCTCATCATATTTCAAGTGTCTAATTCCATGGATCTGATTGTTTTCGTATCAATAATTGTTAGTTTTAATAATGGATAAGTCTCCCTTCGTATGCTTATTTAAAAGTAAATTTTAAAGAGAGGCAGTTCTTATTTATTTATTCTTTTAGATTTGTATTATTGAACCTTTTATGGGTCAAGGACCTTTTAAAAATGTAGTGAAAATTGTGTGAAAACGAGTACCCTCATCCAAGGAAACTGCTCTGGTGTTCCTATGTGAGCATGCACACGTGTATGTACTATTTTTTAAGCAGTCTAGAGGTTCACAAACTTCCTGAAACCTTTGAATGTCAAATTACTAACTCCTATTGCTAGTCAACCTTTAGAATCTTTTGGTCAGATTTCAGAAAAATGTCATGCTTAAATTTTATTGGGATTGCATTAATCCTATAAATTGGAGGAAAAACAATATTTTGCTAGTAGTTGCTTTTTCAAATTAGAAATGGATTATTTTTCTACTTTTACATGTCTTGATTTATATCTTTTAAAATAAGACTTATTTTCTTTATGTAGTTTTTATATTTTTTTCTTAGATTTATTTGTAGAAGTATATTTTTGGTGGCTATTTTGGATGAGATCTTTTCTGTCATATTTTCTTACTGTTTATAGCTGGTTGCAGAGACTATTTATTGATGTAATTCTTCATTCGTAGAGTTTAATTCTATTGTTATATTTATTTTTCTTAGTCTTCTAAAAATATTTCTACCGCGTTTCAGCTTGTCTCTCATGTTTCTGTTTATTTTTAGTTTCTTTCATAATACATAGTTTTGAAGTTTGACCACTCAAAAGAGACATTCTGAGTATATTTTGGTTTCCTATAGTAAATTTCTTTCAAACATGTATATTTTTTTCTTCTGCCAAAAAAACATAGCAAATACTGTTTGCCAGGCATTGTTTTATGTACTTTACAAATATGAGCCCCTTTAATTCATTTAATGTTTATAACAGTCCGGTGAGGTAGGTACTACTACTATCCTTATTTTATAGGTTAGGAAACTGAGTTACCAAGAGGTTAAGTGATTTGCTCAGGGACACATGGTTAGTGGTGAAGATTTGATCTCCCCAACATTCCTCATTGAGTTTAACCATCAAGCCTGTGGTCTATAATAGTGGACAAGGAGCTCTTGACAGAGGAGAGATTAGCTGTCCTTTGGGTAGTCTTGCTCTGACTTTGAGGCTGCCATCCTGATCCCAACTATTGTTACTTTGGACATTCTGGGAATACCTGTAGGTAGTTTGGATTTTTGCCCCCAGAAGTTTGTAAAATGGGTCAAAATAATACACTATTATCAGCTGTAAGAAAGTATTACGCTAAATTCTGAAAATTCATTCTTTTCTGTTTTTGACTTCATATTATTCCCAGTTAGGTTGTCTATTGGAATATCAGAGGTCCTTCTGGGAGATTAAGTTATTGCATAAACTACCATAAAATACTCTAATAGTAAACTGCGTAGAGACACACCTGGAATTTAAAGTCCAAATGTGATAAAGTTTAAAGGACCTAGAGAACTGAACCCAAGTCAAATTCCTCTGAGTTAGAAGTCCAAAGAAATTAATGTTCTTCCTAATTTCTTGAATATTTTGACAATATGAGCTGGACAGGTTATGAATTCTGGGTAGAGATTGGATTCTCTTAGCCATGGCAGTTTGGACTGTCTCATAAGAAGGGGTAGAATTTCTTTATGATCTTGAGAGTTATACTGTTTGAATTTCAGGTCTCTTACATGCCTCAGTTTTCAAGGAATACACAAAGTTAATAATACATACAAGTTTATCACAGCATACCTCAGTTATCAAATTGAGGGGTTGGGGAACCCAAGCCATTCCCATTGTAAGGAACGATGATACCAGGCACAGTTATGTTCCTGGTTTTATCAAAGATTATGGCAGAAACTGATGGAAGCTGAGTTAAGGACAGTGGACTGATACTAGTCTCACCAGGATGCCCTTTTGTCCTGATTCTATTATCTATGGACTTAAAATCAGTTGGGAGAAATCTCTGAGCAAGAAATTAATTTTGTTATGGTACATTTGTGACTTCTAGGGAGGGCAGGGGACTAATTTACCAAAGTGTAATCTCTTAAAAATTTTCCCTTCTTTGAGTGCCATGATTTTGCTACTATAGTACGAATTGAATGTGGGTTCTGTTTACTGATATTACACCCACTGTTGCTTGTTAACAGGCATCAGTGGCTGTTTGTATTGACTGTTATGGAACTTGGGCCTAAGAAATCTGTTTCTTAAGGATTTCACCTCAACTATATTTGCATTGGAGAATTACCCTCAGTTTTATCTTCTGGAGTCTATACCCCAAAGACCTAGTAAGGACTAATGCCTTTGCTTACATGTTCTTCCTTTTTTTTGAATTGCTTGTTAAATTTTTTAATATAATAGATATATTTATAATCCTTCACCCTACATTTAGAAAAACTTTTTTTTTCAAATACCAGTAAAGAAATGAAATATTGAACCACAAATTAAAAAGTCTCAGCAGATATTCAAGAATTAATAACATAAAATTAGAATTTAATGTAAAACATTATCATCATGTCATGTTTTTAACATTTATAGAAAGTACTGAAATTCATGAGTTAATGTAGAAATCATAATGAAAATGAGAAAATGTTTAGAACTGAGCAAACTGTAAGGTGTGTAGTGCTCTTTGGGAAGAAAAATTATCAAAAATGGTCAGTTTTTCCCAAGTTAATATATAACTTAAATGTAACTATCCAAGAATTTGGAACATGAAAAGTGGATCATTATACAATTCATGTGGAAAATAAAAGGATAACAATTGCCAGTATATTTTTTTCTATTCAACAGCATTTAATACGATGGGTGATGTTTTGGTAACTAAATCACTGCTTACTGTAAATATGGTATATTGTATTCTGTAGGCTTCCCCCCCCCAACTTTTTATATTGATACAGAAATAAAATAGTACAAGGAACTCCTCTGTATCCTTTATTCAGAATCACTAGTCATTTACATTTGCCTTATATTTGTTTTATCACCTTCTTTCTCTCTGCACTGTGTGTGTATAAAAAATATATTTTTAGAACAATTTGAGCATAAGTTGGAGACTTTTTTTACCTTTAAATATTTCAGTGTTTAAAAACATTGTTTTATATAACCTCCATACATTTATCAAAACCAGGAAATTTGACATTGATAAAATACTGTTTTCTAATCCACAATACATACTCAAATGTATGTAAAGTCCTTCATGCCTTTTCCCACTTCTCCTTCCAGTTCAGGATCCTAGTCCAGAGTTACACATTGAACTTAGTTATCATGTCTATTTACCTCAAACCGTGCTTAACTTTCACTTTGTTGCTTGACCTTGGCACACACAATACATATATTTGTTTTTGTAGAAAAGGTGTCATTTATTTTGCAGAATGTTCTTCAGTTTGGGTTTCTCTGTCTGATGCTTCTTCATGGTGTTTTTTCCTTCATAGTATATTATATCAGGAGGCACATTGTGTTGGTTTGTTCTAATATCGATTATGTTAACTTGGATCACTTGGTTAAGGTAGTGTCCAGCAGATTTCTTGATTATAGAATCACTATTTTTCCCTTTGTAATTATTAGGAAATTTGTAACCCAAGCAGTTAATTGATATTAGTAGATTACTGTTAACTAGATTAAATACCTTATTTAATTTTTATCATAAAAAAATACCCAAAATCCTTTGTGTGTTCATATGTGTATGTATAGATACTTGTATGTATAGATTTATTTAATTTTATCACATACATAGGTTTGTGTAATCCTATATATGTGATAAAATCAAGATGCAAAACTGTTCCATCACCACAAAAGAACTCTTGTGTAGCTCTTTTTATTCACATCCTTCACACTGTTCTTCCCTATCCTGTTTTTATGCCCTGGAAACCACTAGTCTATTCTCCATCATTTCGTCAGTTTGAAAATGTTATATAAATGGAATCACACAGTATGTAATATTATGAGATCGACTTTTTTACTGGATAAAATACCTTCGAAGTCCATCCAGTTCTTGCATTTCCCAATATTTCATTCATTTTTATGATGAGTTGTATTCCATTGTTTTGATGTGCCAGAATTCATTCAGCCATTTACCCTTTGAAGGAAGTTAGATTGTTTCCAGTCTTTTGCTATTACTAATGAAGCTGCTGTGAATAGGTTTTACATGACCATAGTTTTTTGATATGTCTCTTTTAATGTGTCAAGCAAGTGTTCTTTGAGCACTTCTTTTCTTTTTTGTGTAAGATATTCCAAGATTATCTTTTACTTTCTCACAGTTCTAGAATCAGCTCTAGCACCAAGGGACCCTGGTTCCTTTAATGGAAAATAGAATTTAGAAACTAAGATATGCATGCTACCTGTGCTTGTTGCTACTGGTGTGTCATTGCTTCCCAGCTTTTTCAGTACACAGAGCCTAGAAAAAAAGGATATAAAGAGTGTGTGAGTATATACATACATAAAAATACACCTATATTTGTATCTGTTTCTATATCTATTTTTGGAAATCTCTGAGTTTATACTGGTACTTCTAATTCTAACCCAGTGCCACAGAGTTCATTCTATTTCTACCCCTTTCCATATTTATAATTCTCTTAGCCAGAGACCTGGCTCACATTATTTGCTCATATTTTTGGTATTCTTTCCCTTTCTGTAGATCAAGGTTTCTTAACCTTGTCACTATTGACATTTTGGTGCCAGATCATTTTGTTGTGGGGGACAGGGAGAGGACAGCCCCCGTGCATTGTAGGATGTTAAACAGTGTTTACCCAATAGCACTCAGATGCCAGTAGCAACTGCTAGTTGTGACAACCAAAAAATGCCTCTAGACTTCTCCAAATATCCCCTGTGGGACCAAGTGCCTCTGGTTGAAACCACTGCTGTAGATCCAAGTTTCCAAATGTTATGTCCCTTGAGCCTCAAGAACTTCCTTAAGCATTTCTCTTGATATAGGTCTGCTAGTGATGAATTTTGCTTCCATTTGTCTGAAAATATCTTTGTCTTTTGAATATTTTTTCACTAGATGTAGAAATCTGGCTTTGGTATATATTTTTATCACTTTGAATATTTTTTTCTGCCCCATTCACCTCCTGTTCTCCTTCCAATTTCACATATTGTTACAGGATTTGATACTGTCTAATAGGTCACCAAGGTTTTTTTAAAAATCTTTTTCAGATTGGTTAACTCTATTTATCTTCAGATTCTTCTTACCTATATCCAATCTATTGTGAAGCCCACCAGTGAATTTTTTATTTCTGGTATGGTACTTTTTAGTTCTAGATTTTTTATTTGGTTCCTTTTTAAAGTTTTATTTTCTGCTGAGATTACTTCTTTGGTGCTATATTATGATCATATTTTCCTTTAAATCCTTAAACATATTTAAAATAACTATTTCATAATCCTCTGATAATTCCGGATCTGGGTCATCTTGGGTTGGTGACCTTGATTGCTTTTTCTCTTTACCGTTGGTGATATTTTCTTATTTCTTTACAGATCTAGTAATTTTTAATTGTACACTGGACATTTTGGGAGATATAGTGTAGAGATTTAGAATTCTGTTATCTTCTTCTGAAGGAATGTTGATTTTTGTTGTTATTAGTAGTTAGCCGGACTGTAAACCGTGTCTCTTGTGTTGGGCAGCAGCTGAAACTGCTCAATTTTTTTCAGCCTTCTCTCCATTTAGGAACAACAAGGAGAATGTTGTAGTTAGATTGGAACAAGGAGGGGTCAAGTACTAAAAGATGAAGTTGAAGAGGTGGCCTTCATATGAGCCATTTTGGTAGAGTGCTAGAGGTAAAAGTCTGATTAGAGTGGATTTAAGAGAGGAAGGCAGCAGAAAAATTTGATACAATGAATTTAAGCACAGAGTTTGGCAGATAATAAGTATTTTAGGCTTTGTGGGCCACACAAGGTCTCAGTTGCTGCTGCTTTTCTTCTTCTCTTTCCTTCATCCTTTTCTCTTCTTTATTCTTCACAACCTATTCAAAATGTAAAACCCATTCTTAGCTTACAGGCCATATAAAAATAGGCACAGGCCAAATCTGGCCCATGGGCCATAGTTTCCTGATCATTGGTTTAAACAAGAAGAATAAGGGGGATTTAGAGGGTAAAATATATATTTTTTCTTTCTTTTTATTAGGGTAGGAGGAAGAACAGTATTTTTGTAAGTCAGTTTGATTTAGCCAATAGAAAAGGTGGGAAGGGGTTTATAATGCAGGAGAGACAGAATTGCTGGAACAATGTCTGTGAGTAGATGAGAGGGAATGGAATCTAGGGCCCAAGTGAAGGGTTTAGCCAGGAGAATGGACAGTTAATTCTTGGTAATCGAAAAAAATTTTTTAATGTTTTTGAGGTTTTTTTTTTTCCTCTTCTTTAGTGTTGCCCTAGGATAGATGTAGAACAATTAACTTTGATGGGGCAGTTTCAATTTCCAAACACTGTTTTCCAAGAAATAGTTTGAATTAATTGTGAATATAAATTGAAATACTTTCAATAAAGTAACAGAACGTTTTTCCTCTAAACTAAAGAATGTTTGATTAGATGATAGTTTATTATATCTGTCTTGAAATTAAAATCACTTTTTTTTTTCTTCTCTTCAAAGTGCTGTGTATGGATGCAAAGATCAATTTTGATTCTAATTCAGCTTATCGTCAGAAGAAAATCTTTGACCTACGGGACTGGACCCAGGAAGATGAAAGAGACAAAGATGCATCTAAGGCAGATCTCAACTACATTGGCTTAGATGGGAATATAGGCTGTCTAGGTACCATCTGTTTTTATGTTAGAGCTGGATTGGCTAAGCTTCATTTATTTTCTCTGTGTTTGTTGCTTATACAAATCATTTTCCCCTCTTGATAGTAAATGGAGCTGGTTTGGCTATGGCCACAATGGATATAATAAAACTTCATGGAGGGACTCCAGCTAACTTTCTTGATGTTGGTGGTGGTGCCACAGTCCATCAAGTAACGGAAGCATTTAAGCTTATCACTTCAGATAAAAAGGTAAGGGCAGGGCTTATGTTTTAGAATCTGAATGACAAGAAGTAACTTGATTAATTAGTAGATGTGATTGTTATACTAGTTAAGCATTAAAATTTTAAAGTCTATAGTAGTTTGGAAGCATTTGCTGAAATCAATGCAATAAAAGTTAACTACCAAAAAAGATAGTTTCCCATTGTGCTTTAGAAAAGAAGATGAAATATTAGATGGTGTTAGATAATATTATAAAAGGTAGTGATTTGGTATGGGAGCACATTCCTATGGAAATAATTTATGAAGATGTTAATTGACTACAAAAGCCCAGAAATCTGTATAGTCTGTAAAGCTAAAAAGAAAAAAATGAAACCATCTTTAATTTTATCCAGAGATAACTTTTGTTACTATTGATTTCATCTGTTTTCTTTAAGACTTGTTAAGGCTTATAGATTTCACACACGCACATGTGCACACACAGACACATACTGCATATATATCTTTCTAGAAACAGCTTTATTAAAAAACACTTCACATACCCTATAGTTCACCCATTATTATATTTATCTTTTAATATACATATTTTGAGTCTTTTTTTTTTTTTGCTGACATATTTTGAGTACTTTTTGCATTCACTAAGGTATTCTAAAACACTCATTTTAATGTTTGTATAATCTGTCATATGTAGATGCCATAAGGTAGAACTGTGACTTTATAAGTGATTATCAAAATACAAAGGATGTGAAACATTATCCAAAAGACATACTATATATTATCAATCACTAGATACTTTTTAAAGAGTGTATCTATTATGTGGTCAATGTGGGCTTTATAAGGCTTATGGAAAACTAAAATAATGGCTTCCCAAGAACTAGTCTTACTGAATTTAGACTGAGAATTCCTCATTGGTGGGGTCATGTCTTACTCATGTTGTCTCTCGCAGTGGCTGGCGTAAACCTCAGTGCATACATTGATCATTAATAAATATTTATTATTGCTGATGCTGACAGTATACATTTTTATTTGTTAGACTCTAGAATTGTTTAAAAAATTATTTTACTACTCTTTCACTTCGAGGCTATAGACTTATTTGCTATATTCAATTTTATAGTGTTAAACTGAGAAACAAAATATGCTTTATTTCCCTTGTTTTATAATTATTTTTTAAAAAGTAAACAAATTCTATTTGAACTGTATTCCTATAGCTTCTTTTGGCATAAACTCTAAAAGCAGAGTCCTATGTCATTATGTAACTATTGAGTACTTCTTAAGGTGAACTAGAATTTTGGTTGTTTTAAATCTGGCTTTTAGGGCATAGGTACAAGAATGGAGAAAAGTATATGAAGAATTCCAGTGTTGGGGACTGACTTAAAGGGCGTTGGAGTTGGAAACGGGCCAGGAGCCCAAGTCAACAATGTGAATAGCATTGAAATAGCTGTATACATATATATCTCTTTATATTGGACACTGTGCTTGGATTTGGGAATATGTGGTTTCTTTCCTCAAGGCACTTAATAGTCTGACTGGGGTGATAAACTGAATGTAGTGCTGTGGAAGAAACGGAAAGCAGCCAGTAACTGGGAGAATCAAGGTGGCCTTATCTGAATGGATGATACCTTGAGCTATCTTGAGAACTGAATGAGTTAGGCAGGAGGAAGAAAATATGCAAAGGCATGGAGTCCAGAGAGGGCTACTATGCTCATGAAATGGTAAGATACTTATATATAAGAATATAGCATTCTTGAGATGAATGATAAGAGATAATGCTGGCAAACATTATCATGAAGATCCCTGTATCTATAGTTAAGGAGTTTGGAATTTAACCTTCTACTCCAGTGTGTACACAGATACACATATCTATGCCTTTTTATCTTTTTGAAAGAAGGTATCTCTACTAGTAGAGGGTGAAATGAAGAATAGGGAGGCACTGGTATGAGAGATAAATTTGATTGTTATACCTGATTGTTCAGAAAGATGAAGAGGTGCTTGACAAAGGCAGTGTCAGTAAGAATGAAGCAAAAAAATCTCATTTAGAGGTATGTCTGTGATAGAATCATTAAATTCATTTTTTTTCTTTTTCTTGGGGGCAGGGTGGCAGGGAGAGAGGTTAGTTAGATTAACCATCCAGTGGTTGGTTAGGACTTTTTGCTGAGTAGAATGATTGGGTGGTGATGCCTTTTGTGCCATCAGAGGTAAAGAAGAGAAGTATATATTTCTAAATGAATGTGTTAAGTTCACATTGTGGTGATAATATCTTGTTGATGGTTATAAAGATAGTATATAGTATACTTCCTATAATAGTTAGATATATATTTGAGAGTCCTCAGAATATCGAGAAAAGTTGAAGTGGTAGGAGTTGGTGAGACGACCCATACGAATGAGATGAGGAAACCAAGAATGGATTGTTGAAGGATTGAGTAAAGAAGAGGAGATAAAATAATAAGAGAAAACAAACTGACAGAAATAGTTGCAGATCAGGTGAGAGTGGCGACATTGAAGGCCAGGGTGAAGGTTTTGAGAATTAAGGGGATGGGCGACAGTGTCAGATGCTGCAGGAGCAGTAACATAGAGTAAGTACTGGAAGAGATGATTGGGAACCTTAGAAAGTAGAGGAGTTGGGGCAGAGGCCAGGTTGTAGTGGATTGGTTTGTGATTGGGAATTGAGGGAGTTGGGACATCTGGAAGGGATTACTCTTTCAGGGTGGTTTTTATGAAGGTACAGAAGGCCATAATGCTAGCAGTTGAATGGAGGTAAGGTTGAGGAGAGCTGTGCAGTCTATATTTGCTTGCTTGTTTGTTGGGAAGACCAAGATGAATTTTTTCTAGCTGGATGGAGATGTCAGTGGAGAAAGGAACATCATATGCTACAAGTTGCGGTGGGATAGGAAGCTTATGATGAGAGTGAAAGGTGTGAGGCAGACTATTAAGGAGAGGATTGCTGATGAATGATTATTATACTGCTCTTCAGGTTATGTTAGTGTTTCAGGGTGTTTTTGTTTGTTTGTTTTTACTGTTTTGCATTATTTGAATTGGGATGTCAGAGGTAAACTGGGTATGAGATCATTGAACACGCACATGACAGGATCGCCGAATTGGTCAGCCATAGGTTCCATGCTTTGTAGTGAAGAAAGTCAGATCGGTAGAGAGCTGATAGACTGAGAGATTAGAAAGGGGTTGAGGGACTAGAGGCTTTTAAGAGCAAAAGATTGGGTTTGATGCAGTTAGAGATGAAAGGCATTAAAGGCGAAAAGAGAGGCGGTTGAGCAGAGAGTGGGATTTACACATTTAATATTCTAGAGATACTCATTCTGTTCAAGCCAAGGGTTCGTCCTTGGTAGTAATTAGTTGAAATGGACTGGAGATAACAGTGACATGGTGGAGATCCAATAATTTTAAGGCTAGAGTGTTAGATGGTGCCTTGTGATGAATCTTGTAGCTATCCAGAATGAAGTGGGAGAGAGAGATAAAAGGGTGCCAGAATCTACTATGAATTCAGGTCCATTATAAGTTCTAGAGCTTCATTTCTAGAAATAATAATGGTAAGGATAAGGAATGTATAGCATAGTCAGTGTGTCCCAACCTTTTTTCATGTCATGGCATTCACAGAAACTATTTCAATGGGCTATAGGATGGTGATGGAGAAGGTAGGATGATGATGGAGAAGGCTGCTCATCGTCAGAGGCCAGTGGCCCAGAGGGACCAGCTGTCCCAGAACCTTCCTAGCTGCCCTAAGGGTCGAGGGGAACAATATCTTGATGTGTCTATAACCCTATTTTATCTCACTGGTTGAGAAGCTCTGGTATAACAATGAACTAAACCTCCTTTTTAAAAATAAAAAATATTTTTTTGTAAAGGATAGAACAGCTTTACAGATTATTGGTGTGGTGATGAAGGAATACTGACCCAAACAGGCCCTGAGGTTGGATTTGGTATGTAGCCAGGAGTGGGTATACAAAAGTTGAGTGATTCTGAGGGCCTGGTTTGTGTGAAAAGTTAGTTAAGTTGGTGGGGCTAGATGAAGAAAAAACGATAGTTAATGAATACTAAGTTGGAGATCTTGCATGTGACATTGTCTTATAACATGATCTGGGATAATCATGCTGGTGAATGTTTAATAGGAAACAAGTAAATGGAATCAGGTCTTTTTCATATGGGACAGGAGAGAAGAGAATATGAGCCAGGTGCTAGAATTAACCAAAGAGGGGAAAATTAGTTCTGGTGTGTGGTGGACTGCACAGACTTCAGTGATGAGAGCTACAGATAGTATGGCTGTTTGGTCATAAATGTTTGCATGGAGTTGATTTTTATTATAAAGTATAAATACTAGTATTTTCTTGAGAAGGAAGGACACATACTCATTCCTTTAAAATTTTAATGTACCAAAAACATTTTGTTCACAGGTACTGGCTATTCTGGTCAACATTTTTGGAGGAATCATGCGATGTGATGTTATTGCACAGGGTATAGTCATGGCAGTAAAGGATTTGGAAATTAAAATACCTATTGTGGTACGGTTACAAGGTGAGTGGAACAGGTATCTTGTAATTGTTCCATGAACTCTAGCTACTTAAAAGTTCCTAATTCCAAGAAGTTCAGTTCTTTTAAAATATAGTTTTCAGATATTTTTGAATGAAAGTATAATAGGAAATTTTTAAAATGTGGGTTTAAAAAAAATTTCTAACATTGGGGCAGAATTGTTCATAATTTTGGTTGGTATGATCTGGTACTTTATTTGTTGTGCTTTGACTTAAATTCTGGCTGACCTGAGTTACTGTTGATATGGCACAGCATGATATTTTACGAGGTAGCTCTAGATCTTTACAGCATTTTCTTTGGTTTAGAACATTTATTATATTAAATGATAGAAGTACTCATGTTGAAATTTCATACTTGTGTATTTTTAATGATTTTGTATAGATTTTCAAACATTTCAAATAATTTTGCGTAGATATTTAAAACATTTTTATATCTACATAACTGATTTCCAGGTACACGAGTTGATGATGCCAAGGCACTGATAACGGACAGTGGACTTAAAATTCTTGCTTGTGATGACTTGGATGAAGCTGCTAAAATGGTAAACAGGCTATGTTAATCAAAGGACTAATTTGCAAAGTAGATAAAGAATTTATAAATACTTAGATTAAAAAATGAACCAGCTAATATTGCTAATAATTAGTGTTTCTGCTAAATACTAGGAATATTGAACACCTATACCTATCATCCATCTTAAACAATTATCAACTCATGCCTAATCACGTCTCATTTGTATTCTTACCTACTTCCTTCCTTGCCCATGATTTTTTTGAAGCAAACTTTAGACTATATCATTTCATACATGTCATCAAGTACCTATAAAAGGTAAAGGTATTGATAATGATATAAAGGAATTATTGCTATTTGTTTCAGATAGGATAGCGGTATCAAGTATATTTTTTAAAAAAGAATCTAGTCAGTGTTGAAATTTCCCTGATTCTCTCAAATGTAGGTTTTGTCTAGGTTTTTTGGTTAGAATTAGGATCAAAATAAGACTATGCATTGCAATTTATTAATATGTTACTAACTTTTCCTTAATCTATAGATTCTCCCTTGTTTTTTTCTTTTTTTCCAGATTTATTTGTTGAAAAGGCCATGTTGATGGTCTTGTATTGTTTCCCCTAGTCTGGATATTAATGATTGTATCCCTGGGGTGTCCACTACCCCTGTATTTTCTATAAACTGGTAGTTCAGTGTGTAGGCTTGATCATATGAGTATTCGATTTTGGAGAACTGGGAGCAAAAATATTTTATAGTTGGTGTTGTGTAATTCTATAAGGAAATATATAATTAATGTCAGATTACTTCTCTTTTTGTGATACTGGCAGTCGTTGACAATCAGAGCTTAGATCCAATATTTTGTTTATGCAAAGTGAAGATATTCTAATTGTCGTTCTTTATTTTATGGAAATTTTACAAAAAGTAAATCTCATATCAACTACTTATTATGAAGTAAATTTTATGTAGGGA
>NW_006439192.1:27630990-27676567 GCF_000325575.1 Pteropus alecto | reverse complement strand
TTGATTCTTTGCTTTTATTGATGTTTTCAAAATAATGAGTTTGTTTGATTTTTATGTCCTACAAAAGTGACCAGGTTTTTTAATTTCTTTTTAGGGTGTGTGTGTGTGTGTGTACATACGTGTGCGTGTGTGTGCATGTATGTGCATACAATACGCACATTATTCTTTTTAATTTTAAATTTTCATTTAGAGTTGACATTCAATTTATGTTATATTAGTTTCAGGTGTACGGCAAAGTAGTTAGACATTTATTAATTTACAAAGTGATCCCCACCCACTCCGATTAGTCTAGTACCCACCTGACACCATACATAGTAATTACAGTATTATCGAATATGTACCCTGAGCTGTACTATACATCCTCATGACTGTTTTGTAACTATCAATTTGTACTTTTTAATCCCTTCACCTTTTTCACCCAGCCCCTCAATCCCCCTTCCATCTAGCAATCACCAGTTCTCTGTATTTATCAGTCTCTTTCCATTTTGTTTGTTTGTTTATTTTTTTCTTTAAATTCCACATAGAAGTGAAATTATATGGTATTTGTCATTCTCTGTCTGACTTATTTCATTCAGCATAATACACTCTAGGCCCATCCATGTTGTTCCAAATGGTAGGATTTCATTTTTTTAAATAGCTGAGTAATATTCCATTGTATATATATGTACCACATCTTCTTTATCCAGTGGTCTCTTGATGGGTACTTAGATTGCTTCCATATCTTGGCTATTGTCAATAGTGCTGTAATGAACATAGAGGTGCATATGTTGTTTTGAATTAGTGTGTTGTTTTTCTTTGGATAAATACCCAGAAGTGCTATTGCTGGGTCATAAGGTAGTTCTTAATTTTTTGAGGAACTTCCAAACTGTTTTCCATAGTGGCTGTACCAATTTGCAATCCCACCAATAGTTCACAAGGATTCCCCTTTCTCCACATCCAGTTGTGTTTTGGTTTATTGATGATAGCTGTTCTGACAGGTGTGAAGTGATATCTCATTGTGGTTTAATTTTCATTTCTCTGATGATTTTGATGTTGAGCATCTTTTCCTATGTCTGTTGGCCATCTGTATGTACTCTTTGGAGAAATGCCTATTCAGGTTATCTGCCCATATTTTAAATGGATTATTTGTTCTTTTTGTTGTTAAATTGATAAATTTCTATTATTAACCCCTTATCAGATATGTCATTGGCAAATATCTTCTCCCATTCAGTAGGTTTTCTTTTTGTTTTGTTGATGGTTTTCTTTGCTGTGCAAAAACTTTTTAGTTTTATATAATCCCATTTGTTTATTTTTTCTTTTGTTTCCATTTCCTGAAGAGATATATTAGAAAAAATATTACTAAGAGCAATGTCAGAGAGTTTACTGCCTATGTTTTATTCTAGGAGTTTTACGGTTTTGGCGCCTACATTTAAGTCTTTAATCCATTTGGAGTTTATTCTTGTATGTATGTTATCTGTCCAGTTTTCTCAGCACCATTTATTGAATAGACTGTCTTTACCCCATTGTATATTCTTGCCTCTTTTGTCATAGATTAAATGACCATAGAGGCATGAATTTATTTCTGGGCTCTCTATTCTGTTCTGTTGATCTGTGTGTCTGTTTTTATGCCAGTACCATGCTGTTTTGATTACTATAGCCTTGTAGTATAGTTTGATATCAGATAGTGTGGTACTTCCAACTTTGTTCTTCTTAAGATTGCTGTGACTATTCAGGATCTTTTATGGTTTCTTACAAATTTTAGGATTATTTGTTCTAGTTCTGTGAAAAATGCCATTGGTATTTTGATAGGGATTATATTGAATCTATAGATAGCTTTGGATAGTATGACATTTTAACATTGTTAATTATTCCTATCCATGAGCATGGTATATGCTTCCATTTATTTGTATCTTCTCCAATTTCTTTCTTTAATGACTTATAATTTTCCAAGTTAAAAGTCCTTTACCTTCTTGGTTAATTTGATTCCTAGGTTTTTGTTTTTAAAAAAAAAATTTTTTTTTTTAATGCAATTGTAAATGGGACTGTTTTCTTAATTTCTCTTTCTGATAGTTCATTATTGTTGTATAAAAACAGCCTGTTTCTGAATGTTAATTTCATATCCTGCTATTTTACTGAATTCATTTATCAGTTCTAAGAGTTTTTTGGTAGAATCTTTAGATTTCACCATATGTCATCTGCAAATAATGACAGTTTTACTTCTTTTCCAATTTGGATGCCTTTTATTTCTTTTTCTTGTCTGATAGCTGTGGCTAAACCATTTTTTGAACTCAATGGATTAAAACATATTTGATGTGGTTCAATCCATTTTAGTAATTTTTATTGATGCTCAAATTATCCCATCTTTGGTCAATGGGAACCTCTTCACTTGACTCCTGAGTCCTTTTTACATGCCCTGTGATATGCTTTCTGGTATAATGAGATGTTTCACATTCATCTTTACATTTCTTGTAATCGGCCAAATGGTATTTAGAGCTTTAAGGGTACTTATGGATACTGGGTTATTAATTGTTTTTAGGCTTTTTCAGTGGCAAATCTAGGAAAATATGTATTTTTTTAAAGAGAGAAATACATGAGTACATACTAATATTTCCAATAGATAAATTAACTTATTCAGAACCACATTTCATAAGCATTAGAGCGGGATTTGAACCCAAGGTGCCTAACTTTAAACTTTTGTTAACTACTCTACTGGGGAGGAGAGAAGTTGAATTCGTTGTTTGGTTTTAGACAGGTTTAATTTGTATAATATTTTCATGCTTTAATTTGTATGGTACCCATTGGATATTTTCAGACTGATTGTGGAGAGAACATTGGAATTCAGGTTGATAATTGTTAACTTACTCACAGAAAGTAAAATACTAACTGCTAGACCCAAACTCCTATCCCACTATTGTAAGTTAAGATGGTATACTTAAAAAAAAAAAAACAGACTTATTTAGGTTTGGTTTGCATTGTGTAGTATCCAACTCAGACACTCACTGTTTCTGTCTTTTAGATAAAGTTTAGGCAATAAAAAGGTATATATATGTATATCAGATATGTGTGTGATATATATGTGTATATATACATATTCAATAACTCAGATTTTATATAGATTATTGAAGGTATTGAATTGAAGTGCGGGTTATGAAAAGTGTCAGATTTGAGTGGCAAAATGCTTATAAGAGTGTAAAGTTATTTACAAAGATGTCAGAATAGCCTGATATTTTAAATAAAAAAGATTGAATGTGCATTAATTTCACATTGACCAATAGTTCTGATTTTGTGTTTTTGTGAAAATAGAGACAAAGTTTTTTTTTCCTTTTCAGGTTGTAAAGCTCTCTGAAATAGTGACCTTGGCCAAGCAAGCCCAGGTGGATGTGAAATTTCATTTGCCAATCTGATCTGAAAACCCGTTGGATGGCTGAAGGTGTTAAATGTGCTATAATCGTTAAAAATACTGTGTTCTTTATTATTATTATTCCTTTTCTCTTTAGTGTGTGAAGATTGTAATTGCTGTCTAGGCACAAAAACTTTTAAAAGCATTTGGTCTACATTTAATTCTTCTGTTGATAATGAGCTGTTTGTATAAATAATATGGAATGCAGTTATG
This sequence comes from Pteropus alecto, assembly GCF_000325575.1. Taxonomy (NCBI): domain Eukaryota; kingdom Metazoa; phylum Chordata; class Mammalia; order Chiroptera; family Pteropodidae; genus Pteropus; species Pteropus alecto. The sequence continues at coordinate 27,672,975 of NW_006439192.1, read as the reverse complement.
TAGTTTCTTTTGTTGCATCCTTTTTCACTTCTACAGAATGTCACTTGCAATATGTGTTTATTATTGTTGGATTCAACATTCTTCATTGATATGAGTCCTATGAATAAAATAAATATGAAGATAAAGTTTTATTCTTTAGTGTTAAAAATATATCTGATAAACTAGCCCCATTGGTAGAGCAATGTATTAAAACAATATTTTATATAAGAAGTGTTTATCTTCAACACCAAGTACGTAACTAAATATATCAATCACTATTTATAAACAGTTTTCAAACACTCCCCAGATTATTCTTTTAAGTATTTCAGGGAAGTAACTTGTTAATTATTTAAAGATTGTTTTAACCATTACAAGACACCGATAACTACAAGTCTTCATGATCATGTAAAAGTATTGAGAAGAACCTGTAGGTTTGTATCAAATAAAGATATATTTTCTGAAGACTTGGCAGACAAAATTAACAATGTCAATTTAAGTTAATAAAAATATCCCAATGTGATTTGGATTAATGTTTTTTTTCCGCCCCCCCTTAAACACAGTAGAAGGTGATGTGTTCATTGCACTAAATACCTCTAGGAACTGATTTATAGATCATATACTGAAGCATGGCATTACATATTATAAGGCTACCTATGGATATTTCACTTGAATTCTACTGCTTATGTGTGTGCCATCTTGTACCTTTTCTAAAGCTAACACATCATCTTTTGTGTCCCTATGTATATATATGAGTGTATGTGGGTGTGTGAGTGTGTGTGTGTATATTCGTCTTTTGCTCATTGCATAGAGCATTTGATATTTAACTATTAACAGTGTTAATCCCTATTAACAGTATTTCCTACCATGGTATTTACTGTTAATACTGTTAATCCCTATTTTAATTCTCCAAGTTATTGTTGAGTAGATCCATATAAACTGTTAATCCCTATTAACAGTATTAACAGTAAATACCATGGTAGGGAATAACAGCCATTGTGTGTGTGTGTGTGTGTGTGTGTGTGTGTGTGTACACACACACATACATACTGTGAGAGGCAGCATCGCATAATAATTATGAGTACAGAATTTGAAAGACTATCTGGCTTGAATCTGGGCTCCACTGCCTACTAGCTATATACGTTTGGGCAAGTTTCTAAATTTCAGTACTTCAGTTTCCTTAGCTCCTTTCTCATCCTCACTAGAATTATTTAGTGGGGAAAGAGAGAGGGAGAGAAATTATATTGAGAAATCATATAAAATGCATGTTCAAACCAACTAACTATACACATGCCATTATCTGTCAGTTGATCATCTATCTACCTGCCTGCTTATCTCCCTATGTTCCTTGCCTATATTGAAGACTAAATCAGAGCCATTAAACCATTTAAAATTGTGATAGTTATAATTAAAAGTACAAGCCTTTAGCTTTTAATTTAAAAACATTCATTCCAAAGAATGTTGGATAATGATTAGCTCAGAAAAGATTGGCATTTGTTGGAGTGTAGTCAGGAATTAAAAACATTGCTTGACATTTCAGAGAGGGTATTATGTAGCCTATTGGTGATATTAATGTTTCATCTATTCTTGCATAATACAGTCATGGGTCACTTAACAACAGGGACTCATTCTGAGAAATGCATTGTTAAGCGATTTTGTCAATGTGCCACAATCAGAGACTACATTTACACAAACCTGGGTGGTACATCTAGGCTATGTGCTATAGCCTATTGCTCCTAGACTATAAACCTGTACAGCATGTTACCTTACTGAATATTGTAAGCAGTAGTAACACAATGGTATTTGTGTATCTAAACATAGAAATGTTATAGTAAAAATATGATGTAAATGATAAAAAATGGTATACCTATATAGGACACTTACTGCGAATGGAGCTTGTAGGACTGGAAGTTGCTCTGGGTGAGTCAGTGAGTGAGTGGTGAGTGAATGTGAAGGCCTAGGGCATTACACTACCGTACACTTATGTACACTGTACATTTAGGCTATGCTAAATAAGAAAATGATGCAATCGAGATGGTAAACATGAGAATGTATGAGGCTGCTGCTGATGTAATATGGCATAGTGTTTTACAGCAAACTTCAATAAGTCAAGAATACACAAATATAGTAAAATATATACACAAGTGACATATTAGCGAGTATATAATATATACAATAGTATTGCTATACTTTTACATGACTGACAGAGCAGCAGGTTTGTTTACACCAGCATCACCACAAATGCATGTAATGCGTTGATAGGATGGCTCTGATGGCAATAGGTGATAGGAATTTTCCAGCTGCATTATGATCTTAAGAGACCACTATTGTATATATGGTCTGTGGTTGACCAACATGTTAAGCAACAGCTCATGGCTATTGGGCAAAGAAAGAATGTTTCAAGGTCAGAGTGACCAATAGTATCAGTTATAACTCAGAAATGACAGGGCAGACTGAACAGTATCCAGTGGAATTGAAACATGATGTAACTAATCTTGTTTAGAGTGAGTATTATGTGATGGTGGAGGGAGAGTTTTGTGGAGAATGGAGTGTTCAAACAACTGGCTGGTAGCCACTTAGTACACCCTCCCACCTCATCCCTCAAGCACACATATACCCATGAATATTTTTTGTATAAGCTTGATACTTTTTCCATACAGCCCTACCTGCTTTGTGGGGGCGGGGTTTTTTAACCTTAACATTTGAATTCTCCAAGTTATTGTCGAGTAGATCCATATAAACGTCTCCAGTTTCTGCATAGAATATACAGTAGTATAGCCTTCCCCCACTCCCACCACAATCTTCTCTCCAAGGTTTTGCTTTTCATGATTTCAGTTATCCATGGTCAAGCAAGTTCTGAAACTATAAATGGAAAATTCCGAAAATAATTCATAAGTTTGAAATCACACACCGTTCTGAGTGGCATGACAAAATCTCTTGCTGTTTCATTTAGTCTTGCTCAGGACGTGAATCATCCCTTTGTCCAGCGTATCCACACTGGTATTTGCCTGTTGCTACCGACCCATTGGTCACTTAGTAGCCATCTCTGTGATCAGATCGACTGTCACGGCATCACAGGGCTTGTGTTCAAGTAACCCTTATTTTACTTAATGGCCCCAAAGCTCAAGAGTAGTGCTCCTGACAATTTGGACATGCCACAGAGAAACTAAAGCGATTCCATTAAGTGAAAAGGTGAAAGTACTTAAGGAATGAAAAAATAAAAAGTATACTGAGGTTGGTAATATCTATGGTAAGAACGAATCTTTGTAAAATTGTAGAGAAGAAAAATGCTGTCACAAACTGTGAAAGTCATGGCCACAATGTGTGAAATGCTTGGTTAAGATAGGTTGTGGGTAGAAGACATGACCAGCAAATGTGTTCCAGTTGAGGCAGTGTGTTGTGCCAGAAAGTACTGAACCTATAGAAGACTTCAGCAAGGATTGGAATGAGTGACACCAAGCCATTTACTGCAAGGAAGGATAGTTGCACAGATTCAGAAATAGGTTTGGACTGAAAAATATAAACATTACTGGAAGAAAAAAGAGAGACTACATTTATATAACTTTTATTATGATATATTGTTATAATTGTTTTATTATTGTTGCTAATTTTTTACCGTGCCTAATTTATGAATTAAATTATCATAGGTATGTATATATAGGAAAAAATATATTTAGAGTTTGGTACTACATGTGAATTCGGGCATCCACTGGGGGTCTTGGAACGTATTTCCTGCAGATAAAGGGGAGGCTACTGTAACCAATTTTGCCTGTTAAATCAACTTTACAGTTACAGAACTGAGGACAATAAGTGTGATAGATGCTGGTGCTTTGTAACAGAGGGGATTTTAAAACCCACACAGTAAGGGAGAAAACAAGCAAAAACCAAAAAAGAGAAAGCAACACTCACACAACCCTGTAGGACATTGAAGATGTTAATATTTTGGTGAATTGTTTCTGTCTGGCAAAGAATTCTATTTAAAGAAATTTTAAAATTATGGGTGTAAATGTTAGCAGTCTGTGGGTCAGGTGTGCAGGGCCGTAATTAGCATCATGCTCTTTGATCCTGTTGAAATGTAAAGGGATAAGAAAAATCCTGTGGAAAAATTAGTTTTCAGATTTATGTACTCTATCATGTGGTGGTAGAAAAACCGAAATAAGATTTAGAGGTTTATGGTATAAAATGACAAAAGACAAAAGGTTGGTAAACCAATTTTTGCTTAAAGTGTGATTTAGAATGAGGAGGTTAAAGTGAAAGTATAAAATAACAATGATTTAAAAGTTGATGTCCACGGTGACAGCCTGAAGAGGAAGAAACTGGAAAATGGAGTGCCCATGATGACACAGAAGAGACTTGAGACAAGAGGCCATGTGTCCTGGAGTGCCAGGATTTGACCTACTATCTGAATGTTCCCGGGGTTGAGGCTGTGGCAGTCTTTGTTTTCCTTGTGAAAAAGCCAGCTAGCTCTGTCAAGCTACTTTTTCCACTCTGAAGAAATTTAAAGGCCTTTGTTATTCATGACTTTGCCTCACAAGGAGATAAGACCATGGACAACTTTTTTATTTCTTTACAAGTAAGCAGCTTTTATTTTTCATTTTTTAATTCCTGTGTGTCCATTGTTGTTTTCTTCTTCATATTTAGTGGAGAGGAAGCCCTGCCATGAGGAAGGGAGCCCTTGCCTTCCTTCACTGGATATTCTCACTGATGGTGCATCTTATTCAGTAATCAGCCATCCTGGAAAAATGAGACAGAAAGGGCCCTCCTTACCAGGATCCAGTCAGTCAGCTTCTTATAGGAGTTTGATTTGCCCTCCACGGTCACCTCCACTGTCTGTCATTCCATCTTTATAGCCTTTATGCCTTTGGCTTTAGCCTTTACCTTCCTACATTAAGAAACACATATGTGAGGACTCCTGGACCTCACTGTACTTTTTCTGTGGTGGGCAGAATAGGCCCTTCACAGATGTCCACACCCTATTCTCTGGAACCTGTGTGTATGTAACTGTGGCAGAGGGACTTCGCAGAGGTGGTTAAAGCTGTGGGACTTAAAATAGGGAGATTATCCTGAATTATTCCTGTAGGCCTGACTTAGTCTGTTTGGGCTTCTATAACAAACCTCCATAGACTTATAAAAAGCAGACTCCCAGCCTCACAGTTCTGGAGGCTGGGAGTCTAAGATCAAGACTCCAGCAGATTCAGTGTCTAGTAAGCACCCACTTCTTAGGTCCTTGACGACCTCTTTTGCTGTGCCCTCACATGGTGGAAGGGGTGAGGGGCCTATTGAGCCTCTTTTGTAAAAAGCATTAATCCTATTCATGAGGGCTCTCATGAGCTATCACCTCCCAAAGTCCCCACCTCCAAACGCTATCACTCTGGGCATTGGATTTCAACATACGAATTTTGGGGAGATACAAATATTCAGTCTGTAGCAAGGCCCTGTCTAATCACATGAGCCCTTAAAAGCAGAGAACAGTCTTCCTCCAGCTGAAGGGAAGAGAGATGCAGCTGGAGGGGAAGTTGAGAAATTCCAAGTGTGAGAAGAATTCAGTGTATTCTTACTGATTCTGTGATGTGGGAGTCCATGCACAAAGACCAGGGAGAAACCTTTAGCTGAGGGCAGCCCTCAGCTGACAGCCAGCAAGGAAACAGGGACCCCAGTCCCATAGCCAGAAGAAGCTGGATTTTGCTAATGTTGAAATGCATCTGTAGCAGATTCTTCCCAGAGCCCCCTGATGAAAACATACCTAGCTGCCACCTTGCTTTTGGCTTTGTGAGACTCCGAACAGAGAAATCAGACACACTCGCTGGAGCTTCTGACATACAGAACTGAGATAATAAATTTGTGTTCTTTTGAGCTGCTAAATTTGGTGGTAAAATGGAAAACGATACACTAACACATCTCTACTGCTGTATATTAGTTATAAGCCAAGTCCTCTCAAACTGAGATGAAGGGCCATTTTAAAAAATTAGAAATTTTAAAATTTCTAATTCTGCAGGAACTGATTCTTTTGTAACATACAATAAGAACAATTACTAGAAAAACTACATTCAAAGAGCATAGAAAATATAAGGCCCATTTTTTTTTTTTTTTTGCTTTGACAGCACAAAATTGCTCTTTCAAATTGCTATAAAAGTTTCTTATGCGTTTCTCTTAAATATCTGCCTATTGTCTTGCAGATTTGTGAGCTGTTTGTGGATCAGCATCAGTACACAGATCATGTTTTGTGTGAGACCGAGAATGGCTCCATCACATACAGTTTGTGAGGATGTAGACACATAAATTGAAAGTAGGTTGTGAACATCTAGGGTTGAGAGGCTCAGCATTGAGTAGTTTGTAGTCCATGTTATGGTACTCACAGCTTTGTAAATTTGTGAAGCAATTGCCATTAATCAAAAAAGCTACATGACTGCTGTGTGCCCCAGAGTCTAGTCAATGCTAAACCAGAAATCAATCAGCTGAACAGGTTGGGACATGCAGTGAAAGGCCTGGGTGGCCCAAGCTTCGTGACTGGTTTGTATGCTGCTAATTGAACGCTAACATCATCAATGTCTTCGGTAGGAGTTGACTCACCACTAGTGGAGAACTTGCAGTCATGCAGTTCAGAGTGACAGTATCAGGGTGACAGGAGGACATTTCATAAGAAGGAAACTAGAGATACATCTTGAATAGTTCATGATTATTCCTATGATCAGTTCCAAAAGCAGAAAAACATCTTTTTATTCTGTTTTTGATACGTTTGATGAAACTAGCACTGTTTTAGAAAAAGAGATCTTTTTTTTAGTGAAAATGATACATATTTATTGTAAAGAGAAAGAAAGAAGCAAACAAACAAAAAGACTCCAATGATACAGAAAGTGCAAAGACAAATTGGAATGCCAGAACCCAGAGATAACTCCTGTTAACAGTCTGGCAAACATTCTTTTTGTCTTCTCTACATATGAGCATATATGCACAGACATATGAGTATACTTTTATGTAAATGATATATGATATATATAATGTTCCACATTGTGCTTTTATTCAGTAGATGCTTAGGCATCTTTCCATGGTGTCCAATGTAGGTCTATGTCTTTTTTAATGGCTGTGCACACAAGAGAATGTATGTACCATCATTATATATAACCCAGTGTTACATTATTGACATTTGGCTTCTACGTTTGAAACACTTCGAATAACAGAAGACGATGCTCAGGTGCACATGTTCAGCCTGTGGTTAATTTCTCCTTCAGATAAGAACCTATAAGTGGACTAGCTGTGTACAAGCATAACTATACTTAACATTTTCATGGCAGTTGCTGAACTACTTTGCAGAAAGTCTGTGTTGGTTACTCTTCCATTTGCAGTGCATAAGTTTTTCTATACCTTGGACAACAGTGCATTGCTAATTCCAACAGTCAGAAAAACATGTCCTTCCTGTTTATTGTTGACTAAGCTTTCATTTGTTTTCTAGATATTTGTGGTGGAGCATGTGTGACTTCCATTTGATGTTTTCTTATTGGTATTTTTCTTATTGATATTTAAAAACTTTTTGCATATTTGAGATTAACCATGAGACGAGAAACCCAATTATATTGTCCATAGAAGAGGACTAATTTAGCTATCTGCGGCCCCCGGATTAACTGTGAAATCTGTTTGAAGATGGAGGTGCAGACTAGTAAAGCATTTCCCACAAAGAACTTGAAGCTGAGTCTTTGCTGGACTCTCATGAACACTTCCAACATCAAGTTAGAAGAAATATCCTTGATATTACTATTGCATCTACTGTTACTTTATGTAGATTAAGTTACCTCAATTCTTAATTTATTTAATCTAAAAGGGCAGGCTTGATAATAAGTAACTAAAAGAATTGCTAAGGTCTCTTCTAACTGCAAGATTCTATAATTCTAGAATTCTTTCATCTACACAATTATTTCGAGAATCTACTTTCAGTATTTGTTCAGTTCATTCAACAGATATTAATTGAGCACCTCCTATGTGCCACACAATGGACTAGGTGTACTTTGGTATGCAGTGATAAATGAGAGACATGATCCCTCATGGTGGTTGTAATGTAGCCGGGGAGATAGATATTAAGCAATTACATAAAAACAAGCTTACAAATAAACATAGAACTGAATTGTGAACCTAATAAGAAAAGGGATGACAAATAATTTAATAATCATGGGATATATACTTAGGTTTAATTGAATTTAGTATATTGTTTTTGAGGACCTACTTTGTACTAGGCACTGTGCTGAGTATTGAAGACACAGAGATGAGTAGGAGGAGAACCCTCCTGGGTGAGGTCCACTTGAAATTGTACCTGAATGGCACCCACGCCCCTTTCCTCAACTTCCATTTGATTTTTTTGGTTGATCTGTATATGTTTGGCTATTTTATCTGCTGTTCATCGCACACTCCTGGTGTAATAGTGAGTAAGGCTTTGTGGTACATTTTTGTCTGAGCATGCAGAATTGCCCTTATGTGTTTATGAATTTGATCTGAGGAAAATCATTGAGTGATTATGGACTTTGAAACTCCCAATTGAACTGCTGAACTGACACACAGTCAGCAGAACTGAGAATGATTGTCGAACATCTCATAAAATTGTAGGCTTAGATTCAAAGTGATCGCAGAGTATGCTCCTTCCTTTATTCAACGTATCTGGGTGCCTTTATGCCAGGCACTCTTCTGGGCACAGGGGGACATCAGTGAGCTGAGCAGACATGACTTCTTGCCCTCAGGGAACTTATGTTCTAACCCAACATTCAAACGTCATTACTTTCAACTTAAATGTTTTCAATACCAGGGAGCTTGTTTCCTTACTGGAAGCTATCCCATTTTAAAGAGTTCTAAACATTTGAAAGGTCTCTGTTATATTGATTCTAAATCTACTTCCCTGTAGCTTTGTTAGTCTGAGGTTCTACCTTGGAACCACTTACAGTATATCTAATCCTTCTTTCACATGGCTGTCCATCAAACGTTTGAAATATTACTTGTGTTTCTTTTAAGCCTCCTCATTTTGTTATTTGATGTCTAGAAGCATAGAAATATGTCTAGATACATGAATACATGGATGTAATTTAACAATATAAATCAATGGCACTTGATTTTGCTTGTTGTGTGTATCTTTTCTTTAATTCTCAAAATCCCTGAAGTCCAGGCATTATTAACCATCTCTCCACTTATGGTTGAAATAACAACTGACCTTCCTCAAGGTGTTAGTTTAGGGGATATTTTCATGTGCATAGTCATTTGGTGCTCACAACAACCCTGGCTGGCAAGTGTCATTCACATTTAACAGATGAAGTCACTGAGATGCAAAGAAGGTTAAATGGCTTAATAGAGGTGTCAGAGTGCTGTTACCTGAACCGGGCCTTCTGACTTCAAATTCCACATTTTTCATAGTATACCACACACCTCTTCTATACCTTGCTGGTTTAAAAGTGGAAGTGATGTTAGGCTTTAGAATATTCTGACATTGATAGTAGTCAAAGAAGGATTGCTTGAAGAATCCTGAACTCAATTCAGAAAGGCTCCTCTTCTGCATATTAGGAGAATTGGAGCAGGGCCGTCCCTGGTGGCACTCTGCCGTTCCTTCCACCTTTGTGCTATTTTATTTCTTCCTCCTCCCTCTTCTCTTCTGGTCCCTCACCTTTCCTCTCTATTCTTCAGTTGTTTTTTTTCTCTCTCCTACTGACGCACAGGCTTTAATCTCCTGTTCCAGAAAGGTCAATGGCCTCTGTCATTGCCAGGAGCAGGGAGCAGAGTCTAAGTACCTCTGAAGCTGCAGAGGGGGAGCAATGATAAGCATACCCCTTGAGCTGCAAATTGAAATGTATTTGGGGGAAAATTGTTCCAGCAATAGATTTTATGCCCCAAGTTAGGAGGTGGTGAGAACAACTCACACCAAGAAAAATATGCTGCTTTTAAACTACACCAAAGCTGGAGTGATGTAATGGGATGGTGTTTTTATAATCACCTTCCAAAAAAACTGTTAACACTGCATAGGAGTAGGAATAACACCAGACCTCGTGGGAAGAGTGGGACATGAACTCCTTAGAGGTGGCAAGATCAAATGAACATTTCGCACCTTCGTTTGCAAGGATAAGAAATTTTTTCTGTCTCTGGCTAAAAGTAACCAAGTAGTTCCCTGCTGCTGTATTTTTAGTCAGCAAAAACCAGAAGTTTGGGTAGTAAACAATTTATGAGGAATATGATTTGTGCTTAAAATTCCTTTAATATTCACCTTAGGTCAACACAGTTCGATATCTGCCTTTCCATTTCTAGATAAGACAGTGCTATATAATTAAGCACTCAATAATTATCTGCTTTTTCTCATATGAAAATCTCAGTCACCCTGAAAGATAGCACCAGAGCTGTATTTTCCGCAAGTCAAACCAGCTAGTTCATTATCATTTAAAGGCCTCTTTCTTATTTTCCACTGTGACACCCAAGAATCACAAAAGGGCACTTACAAGAAGGATCGTTCCATCTTCTGAGATGTAGAGCGACAGCCTCCTATCCACTGAATTTCATATTTCAGATTTATTTATACTTTTCTTTCCACAAAAGTGCTTTCGTGGCCTATGACAAAAGACGTGCAATTCAGTTGAGCTGAACAAACATTTGTCAAGGACTTAGACTCTTTAGTAGGAACTGGGGTATAAATATGACTAAGGTCTCTGCCATTTCAGAGGAGAGATGGCAGGGAGGGATGGCCAGTGCTCACCGCCCTGGGCACATTTGGGAGGTTTAGATTTAGATCTAAACTTTAGATTTTCAAGGTCTAATGTGGCACAGATGTAAAATGACCTATGAAAAGCTCCAGTGGCCCAGCACACTGTACATCTCCAAACTGACGAGAGAAAGGAATGGTTGGTGAGCATTTCACAGACGGAACCCTTTTGAATCTGAATCAGTATTTGTTATGTCCCTCCTCCCACGATGAGAATTCTGTATTTCGACAACATGAACATTTATATTCTTTCGCTCAGTCTAATTTTACACCAAAGATCGTTTCAGAATTGTTTTGGCCACACCATTAATGTAAATAAACCTACTACGAACCGTTTAGGATTTGTTGGCACTTCTTTCCCTCATCCCATGACCTCCACTGCCCTGGACTGAAGGAATATAGTCTAAAGCTTTGCTATACTGGGTTCACAAATTACTTGGATTAGTATTCATTCCACCCCCCTCCCCACCCACCGCTTTCAGTGTGGTTATATTATCCACTTGAAATATAATTAGGTTCATTCGTTTCAGTTTGCTTTCAGTTTTAGGGTTTTTCCTTCTCATTCTTATTGATTCAACTTTGCTTTTTGAACAAGAGACCAATACTCTTTCAAAAGTCAAATCTATACAAAAAGATATACTCAGAAACACCATTCTTCTCATTTTCCCTTTCATCTCTCTCCAATAGATAACCATTCATGGTTTACAGGTTTATTAGTTCTGGGTTTTTTTTGTTTTTTTGTTTTTTGCTGACAACGATAAGAAAATATGTACTTTTTTTAATTAAAAAATTTACACAAAAGGTGGCATTCTGTGTGTGCTTTTTTGCACTTTCAAAACAAACAAACAAACAAACAGCACTACCTTCTGGAAATCACTTTACATCAGTTTGTAGAGATCTTCCTCATTCTTCTTTGCAGCTTCATGGCCCTGGTGCATATATACCATAGCTTACGCAACCAATCCCCTTGGTTTAGACATTTAGGAAGTTTCCAATATTTTGCAATTACAAGTAATGCTGTAGTGAATAATCTTGTGCACATGTATTTTCATGTTATTAGAGATGTAGCTTTAGGATATATTCCTACAAATAAGATAACTGGTTTGAAGAGCAAACGTACATGTAGGTTTTAGACATTGCCAAATTCTTTCTCCCTCCAACCCTGTCTTGCATTCCCATCAACAATGTACGAGAATGCCTGTTTTCCCACAGTCTTGCCAACAAAGTGTATTGTAACTTTTTGAGTTTTTTTGCTAATCTGATAGGTGATAAATGCTATCTTGGGAAAGTTTTAATTTGCGGTTCACATATTATGAATGAAGTTAAACATCTTTTTGTTTGCTAAAAGGCCAGTTATATATCCTTTTTGTGAATTGTCAGTTCATGTCTTCTGCCCATTTTATTTACAATTTTTGGTCTTTTCCCCTAATTTTGAAAGTTAAAAAAATAAATTGAGGATGTTAGCCTTTTATCTTTGATATACATTGCAAATATTTATTCCCAGTTTGTCATTTGCTTTTTGATTTTGCTTATGGTATTTTTGACCATGCGAAGTTTTTATTTTTTCTCTATGTAGTCAAATTTATCAGTCTTTTCTTTTATTGCCTCTACATTTTGAGTCATAATTAGAAAGCCTTTTTCTACACCAAAGTTGAAGAGGATTTCATGCATGTTTTCTTCTCATACTTCTATGGTTTCACTTTTTGTATTTAGATTTCTGATCCATTTGAAGTTTATTCTTTTCTCTGATGCAAGGAATGGATTCCCGCTCCCCTCTCCCCTCGCCCCACAAATAGTCATTTAACTTTACTTTTTGAATAAGAGACCAAAATTTATTACAAGTAACTATCTTGCTTCAGTGATTTGAGATACCGCCATTACTGTGTGTTTTATTTTTATAAGTAGTTGGGTCTGTTTGTGGATTTTCCATTCTATTTCTTTGATTTTTTTCTATTCATGTACCAATTTTAATTATAGAGACTTTCTGGTATGTTTTAATATCTGGCTGGACTAGTTTTCCTCAGAACTCTTCCTCGTCAGTATTTTCTTAACCATTCTCGTGTGTTTATTTTTCAAGGTGAATTTTAGGATCATCTTTTATCAGACTTGACTTTTTGATTCTGTTTATTCCTGAAGGTGTATTCATTGTTAGAAGCTGCCTACCTCTAGGAATCTCCCTCTGACTGCCTCATGAAAATAACTGCAGTGATAAGAACCTGTTATCGATGGCATTAGTCATGGGTTACAGGAAGGTTGGAACATGGAACAATAATTCTTAAGTTTGGCTACACAATAGAATCACCAGAAAGATTTTTTTATTTAAAAATTTTTTTATTATTAAAAATTATTGGGGTGACATTAATTAACAAATCCACTAAGTTTCAAGGGTACAATTTAACAGTCTGTCATATGTGTGTGTATATATATATATTACATTGTGTGTTCATCGCTCATAGTTAGATTTCTTTCTGTCACCACATAATTGACCCCTTTTACCCCTATCTACCACCCTCCTCAAACCCTTTTCTCTGGTAACCACTAGTCCACTGTCCATGTCCATGAGTCTCTATTTGTTTGTTATGTTCGTGTATTGATTTTAGATTTATATTTTACATATGAGTAATATCATGTGGCTTTCAACATTTTTTGTCTGGCTTATTTCGCTTAGTATGATTATTTCAAGGTCCATCCATGTTGTTGTAAATGGCAGTATTTCATCTCTTCTTATGGCTGAGTAATATTCCATCGTATATATGTACCACAGCGTCTTTACCCAATCAACTACCGTTGTCCTTGCATTTCTGTCTGTTATTTTAATTTGGTGGGATTTTATGGGTTTTCCCTCTGGTCTTTCTTGTTTTATGTATCTTACTTCTGGATCTGTGGTGTATGGTTACCATTAAGAATAGTTATATATATGCAGTTGTCTATTTTCTATTGTGTGTGCCTTATCTCCATTTCCCTTTGCATATTTAGATCTTTGATCTCTCTCTTTTTCTGTTATTGTTGCCACAAATTGTCCCTATGTATGCTGACTGTTCATTTCTAATTTGCAATAGCAATTATCTTCTTAATGTTAATGTTTAAGCTTGTAATATCCTGTTCTTAATAAGGGTTGCACTATCCTGCTTCTGTTTGCTTGCTAATCATCTTATTCATAGTTATGTATTCTTTTTGGTCATTTTGTTTCATGTGGGCTGACCTCTTTCAGTTATTCTTGTAATGCAGGCCTCATAGTGGAGAAGTCTCTCAACTTTTGTATGTCTGTCAATGTCTTTATTTCTCCTTCATATCTAAAGGTGAGTTTTGCTGGATATATTATTCTTGGCTGGTAATTTCTTTCACTTAATAGTTTGAATATTTGGCCACATCTTTCATGCTTGTAAGGTTTGTACTGAGAAGTCAGAAGATAGTCTAATGGATTTTCTTTTATAAGTTACTGTCTTCTTTTCCCTGGTTGCCTTGAGAATTGTTTTTCTGTCATTAATATAATGTGTTTTGGAGAAGTCCTTCTTGGGTAAGATAATTGGGTGTTCTATTAGCTTCTTGGATTCGAAGCTCCAGCTCATTCCTTAGGTTTGAGAAATTCTCTTCAACTACTTATCTGAATATGCTCTCTGTTCTCTTCACCTCCTCTTCTCTTTCTGGTATACCCATTACTCTTGTTGATTTTCTTGATGGTGTCAGTTAGTTCTTGTAATTCTCTTTCATTATTTTTTATTCTTTGGTCTCTCTCTTCTTTCTTTTGAATCATTTCTAGATTTCTGTCTTCGATATCATTGAGTCTTTCTGCCATATGGCCAGCTCTATTTCCGAAGCTTGTTATTTCATTCTTCATCTCTTTTAGTGTGTTTTTCATCTCCAGAAGTTCTATTTGGTTATTTTTCAGGGTTTCAATCTCTTTACTGAAACATTTATTTTGCTGGCCTATTTTAATTTTAATTTCTTAGAATTGTTGACCTGATTTATTTTGCACCTCACTAAGTTTCTTCAGAAATGTAATCCTGAATTCTCTGTCATTTAAATCACATATTTCTATATCTTTAAGCTTATTTTCTGGAAATTTTTCTCTTTCTTTCTGAGCTGTCTTGTCACCTTGGTTGTTCATGGTGTTCGATGGACTATTTCTCTGCCTGGGCATTAATGGGAATGTATTCTGCTTTTTTTTTTTTTCAGAAAGATTTATTATATAGAAGTCTCTCTTTAGCTTGTTGCTAAGGAGGTGTTTTTCTATTTATTTCCAGTAGGTGGCGTCCAAGACTCTTGGATCTCTACTTTGAGGCTAATAATGCCTTTCTTCTGTCTGATATATTGAATATTCAGTTTACGATGGGCTACTCTTGGTCCCAGCCCCTGTCTGTGGTCCCGACAGTGCTTTTGTTTTGGTACTGGTTGCACAAATTCCCCCAGGGCTCCTCAGTGCTAAGTCTGGGAGGATATAGGGTGGAGGGAGGAAGCACTCTGGGTTGGTGGGGGATGGCGCTGTCCGGCTTTGTGTCACAGCCTCACGCTTCGCAACAGCAGCTGCTGAGACATAGCTGTTGCCCCTCCACACTTAGTTCCCACTCCGCTTTCTGCCTTGATCCCTGGGCTCTGCTGTGTAGAACTCACTTATCCCTTAGGTAGGGCTGTCCTGGGAACCGGCGGAAATTCTCCCCTCTCCCACCCTCCTGCAGGGATCTCTGGCTGCCTGTGTGAGGCAGCTTCCTTGTTCCTCACAATCTACACCCCCAGACTCCTGCAGTTCTGACCTTTGGAAGTTCTTATGCGCAGATCACTCACTCAGACATGCTTATGTGTAGGTTGGATGTTATTTGTTGAGTTTTGGATGTTCAGCTTATTGTTATTTCAAGGGGAGAGATCTGGGGAGATCCCTCATTCTGCCATGCTTCTGATGACACTCCACCTGAAAACTTTTAAGAACTATTGAAGTCAGAGCCCTTGATTAAATTAGAATCTTTGGGGCCGAGGCCTTGGCATTTGTATTTTTAAAAAGCATTCCAAGTGATTCTAATGTGCAGCTGGGGTTGAAATTCATGGCTTTATAGATGTTATTAGGAATATCCTTGCTTAATGTTATAGGGGCCACAGAATAACAGAAACTTTCATGTAATGGGCCGTGATTCAAGCACCCAGCAGAGGAGAGTGGGAGTGACTGAGAGCTAGAGGAAAGTGAGAGAATGGTGATATATGGGAGGGAAAATTATGAGAAAGAGAAGAAGGTGACTGCCAAGATGGCCCAAGAATTCTCAGAGTGGATATAAACTTCATGTTTAACATCTTCATGTAGAACATAAACTTCATGTTTAACATCTATGTCAAATAGTGTGCTCTATAATTATACTTTTTTTCTTTCTTTGAAGTGGAGATGGTTTATTCGCAAGTTGGGGTGGGGGGTGGAAATAAAATGTAGATAGAGGAGAAGCAAAGAAAGGAACCAAAAATGAGCACATTATCCAACCAGCTACCACTGTGGGAGACAGAATTGTACCCCACAGGAGTTCTAAGGAATAGAATAGAATACAAGAGAGAAGAAGGCAAGGAAGCTGGGGGTGGTAATACCATCTCCTGTCAGTCCTCTGCTGTCTGCTAGCAGAGGGACCTTTCAGAGACTTCAGAGAAAACTCTCAGGTAAAGGTGCAGAATCTGGAAGTTACAAGGAAGCTGGAGAGAACTAATGTGTTAAGGCCAGGGAGAAAAGGTGATTGCCATTAGCATCTGTTACCACTTATCTGCCACCTCTTCTTATTTTTTTTAATTGAAGTAAAATTGATATATGACATTATGTAAGTTTCAGGTGTACAATAGTGTACTTTGACATCTGGATACACTACAAAGTGATCACTACAAAAAGTCTAGTTACTATCCAACACCACGCAATTGACCTCTTCTCTCATATTTTTGCCCTACCTCCGACTTCTTTCCCTTCTGGTAACTACCATTTCTGTTCTCTGTATCTATGAGATTGCTTTTGTTTTGTTTTGTTTGTTCGTTTGCTTTTTCGATTCTATGTATAAGAAATCATATGGTATTTGTATTTCTCCGACTTATTTCACTTAGCATAATATCTCTAGGTCCATCCATGTTGTCTCATATAGCAAGATTTCATTCTTTTTTATGACTAATATTCCATATGTATCACTTTATCCATTCATCTACCAATGGACACTTCGGTTGCTTCCATATCTTAGCTATTATAAATAATGCTGCAATAAACATACGGGTGCAAATATCTTTTCAAATTAGTGTTTTTGAGACAAATACCAAGAAGTAGAAGGGCTGGATCATATGGTAGTTTTATTCTTAATTTTTTGAGGAAATTCCACACTGTTTTCCATAGATCTGATTTTTAATCTTTAAAAGCTTAGAAAGAGATTCTGGTTAGGTTCTCTCTAGCCACGATATTATGGATGTCAGGAACCTCTGTGGTCCAGTGTTTGGAGCTTCTCAAGTTGTATGATTCAGTGTTTGAGAGAATCAACTTGGTCCAGAGAATTTCTGGAGTCTTAATATCTGGCCCTTCCTTTTCTGTTTGTCATGGTTATCCAACTCAGGATATTTGGGGATGCTTTGGGAACCCCAGAGGATATGCCATACCACTCTCCAGACATCCCGGCTAGGATGGAATACATTCTCCAATCTGTAACCAACAGACTTTAAAAAGGTTACCTTGGGGAATACTGCAGGGCTGCTCTCATTCACATTTCCTGGATTCATACGCCGAGATGTTTCCATTATTGATTATCTTACAGTCACTATGGTCAGGAGCCCAGGCTTAATTAGGTTCTCTGCTCAGGGTCTCACTAGGGTGCAATCAAGGTATCAGGCTTGCTGCATTCTCATTATCAGAGCTCATTCAGATTGTTGGCAGAATTCAGTTTTTTGCTGTTGCAAGACTGAGCTCCTAGAGGTCACCCCTCTCCATTGGCAACTCAGAACATATTTACTTACACGTCTTGAAATTACACAGGTACAAATGTTCTTCTTAAACCAGAAAGTGGTTTTGGTTGAATAGGGGGACAGGGCAAAGGTATTTACACAAATAATAAGAATGAAAGAATTCACATGAATTTATACCAACCAGAAGCTACTCTCGTGATACAATAAACTGTCTTTATTTCCAAGGGGTATGGATGTGGTGAGAATATATGACTCAAGGTTTTTTTCTAGAACATTTTTATAGCACACTAGGTTATCATCTGTCTTAATCAGTTTGGGCAGCTATACCAAAAATACCATAGACTGGAGGGCTTGAACAACAAATATTTATATATCACAGTTCTGGAGGCTGTGAAGCCCAAGATCAAGAAGCTGGTAGATTCGGTGTCCGGTGAGGGCCTGTTTGCTTATTCCCAGTTCTTCCTGTGACCTCACATGGCAGAAGAGACAGACTCTCTGAGGTCTCTTTTATAAGGGCACTAATCCCATTTATGAGGGCTCTCCCCTCATGACCAGCTTATTTCACAAAGGATCCACTTCCAAATACCATCACATTGGAGGTTAGGATTTCAACATCTGAATTTGGGGAGAACACAAATATTCTATCTATAATATTTTCATCGGAAAGTCTGTAATTTCTGATCATCATGTAACAGCAATCATTTTCATTTCATGTCATACATTTGTGTTTTGTAAGTTATCCTTCTTTGAAGAGTAATTCTTATCCTTCTACCTACAGTTTCACCAACAGTAGTTGAGGTATATTCAAAGAGAAAGAGAAAAAAGGAATGAGAATATTTTGAATTAAAAAAATTTAGACCAGTTTCCAGGAACATGCTTCTCACTATAAATCTTTTGCAGATTATCTGAGCTACATTGTCCAAAGGTTGCTTACAAAACGAATCGATGCAACTGCATCTTTCCTTAAAGCAAATCCTCCAAGTGAGCAGACTGTTCCTCTCTTTTAAATCAGAAGTTTAGCATCAGAAATGGTATTTTTTTTCCTTCTCTTTTATTTTATCCAGACTTTGGCAAGGTGTGTCACCTAATTAACATAACAAATGTAATTTTAAGTGACTTTCTCTTTTTTATGGCTCCTTATTTTTCCTCCAATGTAGTAAATTGCTGTTCCATCGTTTCTTATTCTTCCTCTTTCTCATAGAGTATGCCCAACTCGAAAGACAGTTTTAGTTTATTTCTATGAAAGCCCTCTAGTGATTTTTATGCTTGTCAACAAAAGAA
This sequence comes from Pteropus alecto, assembly GCF_000325575.1. Classification (NCBI taxonomy): domain Eukaryota; kingdom Metazoa; phylum Chordata; class Mammalia; order Chiroptera; family Pteropodidae; genus Pteropus; species Pteropus alecto. The sequence goes on along the minus strand of NW_006439192.1, from coordinate 27,654,101 downwards.
CAGTTTCCTGACCAGCATCAGCAATAACTCCTGTTCAGTCAATTCAGTTTAAGGTTAGTACTGGCCTATAATATAACTACATAAATAGGTGTAGCTTTAAAGAAAACTGGAAATAATGTATAAGATTGTCATATCTTTGAACAGATATTTTGTTACAAAAGGCAAGTTTGTTCTGTTTTGATTCAGAAGTATAATAAGTACAAATGAGTATAAATATAAACAAGGCTAACGATGGCAAAAACACCCCATAAGATAGTGACTAGCTCATCTCAGAGTATTAAGTTAATACTTAATTAAGATAATTTGCAGAACTGTGGTAAAGGGGTTTCCTATGATGGCTGGGTTTCTCTGATTCTCATGTGAGTACACTGTTTGTCATGAAGCTAAAGAGGAAATCCTTGCTTTTTAAATCCAAAATGGTTTAATTTGCAGAAGACTTGAGTCCTTTCACATCATAAAGTATGGGTTAAAATTTTAGATTACAGATAAATTCTTCGTTTACCCAAGGAACAATAATTCAACATAAAATGTTAATTATAATGCGGGTTGTTTATTTTTATGAATAAAATGCTACTCTAAGTCTGAATATTACAGACAAACATACACTAATTTCCAGAAAGCACTGTAGATGGAACACTTACTCTGGCCTTCTGCATGCAACCTCAGCAACGGAAGTTAGCACAGAGCCTGATGTGAGTGAGGAATGGTGGTTGACTGTGCTGGGAATCCTAAGCCATCATACATCAACTGATTAACTTCAAGAGACTGGCTTTTTCTCTTAACAAGACCCTTTCTCAAAGCCCTGATGTGCTGTGTTCAGAGTCAATATTTGTTGTCTTTGTTTTCTCAAAATACTATTTCAGTTCTGATAATGTGAAGTCAACTTGTTCAAGGTACTAAATCAGTCTTAAAAAGATGTATGTTTGCAATAATCCAGGATTTTCTAAAATAAAAATTTTTTTCTTTGCTTTATGAAAAGAAAAAAAAAAAAAAGGAACTCCCTACCTGCTTTCCGTGACAACTAGAAAATTCCCCATAGTCTGATAAGTTTTTTGGCTTTTTTGGGACTTTCTAATTTATAGCTTATCACTGTTCATTGTCCACTCTTACTGCCCGTCATTCAATAAATCCTAGGGACCTCCTAGGGACAAAGTTCATTGTTACCTGCTTCGTAGAGAGAGATTAGCTTGGTTACCTGTTGCATGTCACGCTCTTGGCCTCTCGCTTTTTTTTTTTTTTTTTTTTGGCAACAAGCACAGAGCCTGATGTGATGTACTTTTTTGGAAAAAAATTTTTGAAAGCATGGGATACCCCAGTGAGATGTCGTAAGTTAGCAAGCTGCACAGTATAGGAAAACTTCTACTTCAGCAAAACTATACAGTATATGCAAAGCATTCTTAGTCCTCCTGTGATTGTTTTGATGTTCAAAATAAGATTAGAGCTATTCTGCACTTAGGTATGTCAGGCAGTGTACTAGGTGCTTTCTTTATGCTTTCTTGCTTAATCCTCCCAATGACAACATGAGGTAGGTATTACTAACCTCACTCTGCAGGTGGGGAAACAAAGGCTTTTCCAACATCGCAGGGCTGGTAAATGGTGGAGCTGGCCCTTTAACCCCAAAGCAGATATTTTCCCCCTTGGTCAAAGGACTGGTTAAGTTAGGCCATGTGGTGAGTGCCCATCAAATTGTTGTTCATCATCCTTTTTCTACTAGTTTCTTCTTCCTCCATTCATCCACATGATTGTGGTAGGAGTTACCATGTTTCTACATGATGCTGACCCCTTGACACATTGGTTTGATCTGGGGCATTTGGTTCAAGCTGGCCAGTCTGTCCTTTCCTTGAGATTTTAGCTTGGGAGTAAGAACTAGAGGTGGATTTCTTGCTGGGTGCATGAACTGGAACATGTAAATCCTGGGAGCAGGGTGACCATGTCTCACCAGGTGGATAGAGGAGCAGAGGAGGCTGGTCTGCAATAACAGGTAAGAGTAGAGCAGGTGGGCAGGGAAAGACAGAAGGAGTGATGCAGAGAGAAGCCTCTAGGCTCCCTCTATGGCTCCTGGCTGCAGTTCCATTCCAAGGACTGCATCTCTATCTTTGATGTTTATGAGGCACCCTAGATCTTTCCAATAAATTCCTCTTTTCCTTTTAGCTGGTTCAAATTGGGCTTCTTCTACTGTGGCCAAGAGCACTAACTCTTAATAACACAAGATTTATTGAAAAGATACTGGAGCAGTTCATAAAAGAGATAGAAAATTGGCACGAGTGTGAGAAAGGCAGCAAGAAGGTGGCCCCACAACCTCAGCCACAGGCACTCTGATCCTTGCATGATGATGTGGCTCTGGCCCTTTCCACATCTGTGTGTCAGAGCTGGAGCTTCATGTGCCCAAAGAGGGGACCCTGCTGAGTCACTCTCCATCCTTTTTCCTGAAGAAAGGGAGGAAGAGTGTTGGCTGACAAAAGTGGAAGCTGCTCTGTGTCTGGACCTGATTCATCCCTTAGAAAATCTCTCATTTTAGTGTATTGATTGCTTGGTTGCCTAGGGAAGGAAAGCCATTTCTGTTTCTGAAGATTTCATTAATCTCTTAAGGAGAAATGTAGAGGCCCAGAGCAGAGAAACCTGGAAAATCCATTTTTTTTCCTTATTGATACCATGCTGTCCCTCCATCTGGGACAGATCTTCTTTAGCGTCCTGACTTTCCACTCACTGCAGCATGACGTTGAGCAAGACATGTCATCATTCTGTAAAACAGGGACAATAACAGCACCTACCTTATAAAGTTGTTTTAAGTATTGAATGAGATCATGTTTGTAAAATGCTTTGTCTAGAATCTGACACCCAAAAGATGCTTAACAAATGGTAGCGATGATCATGATTCACTTGCAGAGATATATCTGTGATAGACTTTGAATCCTGAGCTATCTGAATAGGGAGGCCTGAAACCTGGGGGCTCTGACCTGGCATCTCTAATTAAAATCTTCCTTATTTCTCACCAATCAGTCTTAAATTAAGTCCTAAGTCTCAAAACCTCTGCTTAAATGTTTTTTTATAATATAATATACATACAGAAATACACAAATCATTTGAATTTTATCTATGTATGTACTATGTAATCATTACGAGGGCAAATATCTAAGTCACTTACAGCATTTCAGAAGATCCCTCCCTGTCCCCTCCCAGTCAATACCCACTGTCTTCCCCAGAGGTAGTCCCTACACTGACCTCTTTCACCATAGATTTGTGTTTCCTGTTCTTGAACTTCGTATAAATGAAATCATACAGCATGCACTTTTGTTGTCTAACCTCTTTTCACTCAATATTTTCTCTCTCGTTATTGTTGAATATAAAAGTGGCTTATTCTTTTTATTGCTGTGTAATAAAATATGAATATGTGCCATAGTTCATCCATTTTACTGTTGGTAGACATTTGGATTTTTTCTCCTGTATGAACACATCTTCTGGAGGAGATTTCACACATTTCTCTTGGTATACACATACTTTGCAGTAGAATCGCTGGGTCATGAGGTAAGCCTATGGTTGCCTTTAATGGATTTGATCAGCGTCCCTCGGCCTCATTTGAACCATGAACTCTAAGTCTTTGCCTCAGTGAGCCTCAGCTTCCACATGATACTTGGAAGCCCACAGGCTGGGGAGAGGACAGGAAGGCAAGTAACTAGGAACAAAACGGCCGCGTAGCTGGCAGGTCTCTGGGGACTTGCAGGGATTTCAGGGACAACCTCATCCCCCACTAATAGCCACCAAAGTCCAGGCAGGGCAATGCAGATGGCCCTATACTTTGTGAGAAACCCAAGGCCCAGAGAGGTGACATATTCCTTCCAAGACAGGCCAGGACAGAGCTCCAATGGCTTAACTGCACTCCTAGTGTGGATGAATCGGCAGATATGGTGAGAGTCTGGATGAACTTCTGGGGAAGTACCTGGCTTCAGCAGTAAATCCTGACAGGATTCCACCTGAGACTGGGAAGGCAGGATCCAGCTGACCCAGTGTGTCCTCCCTTTAAAAGCTCCAACAGAAAATTTATTACTGTCATCTACTCCATAGGCTGCTTCTCTACATTTTTTTAAAAAAAATGATGCTTTGATTCTGATAGTGACATCTCTAGTGAACTTGAGAATGGACATTTGTTCCGATACCTTGGTTTTCACAGTTATTATAATTTATTTTTGAAAAAGACATTTTAGCTCTTTTCATTGCACATATTTATTTTCCCAACTGTTCTCATTTGCTAAACAGAAACTTTATAAAGTGTCCCAGATTTCATAATGGTTAACACTTTTAAAAATGAATTTGGTTTTATAAGTTAAGCTGACACAATACAATTTCTTAGATAAATTAATTCCATAGCTTTGATGATGCCTAGATAATCTGTGCCCTTAATTATTTAGCTATTGACATCAATTTCCTTTGGACCATTACCAGAAAAGCAGAGGGTTCCTAGTTCATTTCACTTTCTTCCAGAAAAGGTTCATGTAACTTTTTCCAGACAAACAGATATCAAGGCAGACTTAAAATATTGTTCCATAACTAGCTCAGAATCAGAAACTTAGAATTTTTTTCTTACTAGTATTATTTTGTTTTTAAAAAATTCTTTTCAGTATTATTCCAGAGAGCTCTGTTTACATATATTTGCCAGATCCAAATCCTGTTTTTGCCATCTGCTGGCTCTTTAGGTTAGGCAAATCTCCAACATGGGCTTTCCCATCTGTGAAGGTTGGGAAGGCCTACCACAGGTGCTGTTGTGTTAAGGTAACAAATAAGAAGCTTGGCTGTGCTCATTAAATGTCATTAATTGTTATTTTAATAATCACAAAACATACATGTATTAAACTGAATTGTTTTAGAAACTTGTGTGATTTGCATAATACCATTTATGTCAATTCAGAGTTTATTTGACATCGACAAATACTAGGGTCCTACTATATGTCAGGAACTGTTTTAGGCAAGCAATAAAAACTCACATTGGTTAACTGAAGCAGAAACAAAATTTATTAGAAAGTACTGGGTAACTTAGGAATCTCTAGAAGGACCAGGCTCAGAGGATCCCCCCGAATCAGGCTGCAGAGCTCGTCCTGTGGACATCGTTGCTCTTGCTTTTAGGCATAGACCTCGCTTCCAGCACTGCAATTTCCAGCTAGACATTGCTGCAGCTTCTGTTGTAACTGCTTCTTGGAGCTGTGTGTGGTGGCTGCCACTGTCTATGTGTAATCTGACTGGATTTACACAGTCCCTGCTTCTCTGCATTGCTATCTGTGCAGGTGTATCTGATCGGCAGAGCCCAGGTCAGATGTCCTTGCCTCAACCCCAGCCAGTACTGGGAAAGTGAGGAGCTGGCATGTTCAGCTTTATAGTGGGAGGTGGGTTTTACCTCCTTTATTAGTTTGCTACAGCTGCTGTAACAAAGTACCACCAACTAATTGGCTTAAACCAGAAGAATTTATTGTTTCACAGTTCTAGAGGCCAGACATCTGAGATGAAGATGTCAGCAGGGCCATGCTCCCTCTGAAGGTCCTAGGGAAATATGTTTTCCACAGCTCTCTCCCAGTTTCTGGTAGTTCCTTGGCTGTGGCTGCAGAACTCCAGTCTTCACACGGTGTTCTCTCTGTGTGTCTGTCCCTTTTTATTCGACCACGGGCCCGATTTACTCCAGAATGACCTCGTCTTAACTAATTACATCTGCAACAGCTCTGTTTCCAAATAAGGTCACCTTCCAAGGTACTGGGGGTTAGGACCTCAGCATGTGAATTTGGAGGTAACATTCAACCCGTAACTGCTCCTAAGGTGGGAGTCTTCCCTACTACAGAGAGGGTGGCCAAAAGTGAGGCATAGCCACTATAAATTCAGAAAATAATGTGTCCAATGTGTGACACTTTAATAACATGTTGTTGATTAGAGTCACAATCTTATGTTGACTAAAGGTTGTTTTTAGAAATAGTAAGCAGAATAAATTAAAGAAACTGAAGTCATAACACTTTTAGAGCTGGAAAGAACCTCAGAGATTGATCTGGTGCTTGCTTTCTCCCAGTGAAAAACACAGGTCCAGAAAAGTAAGGTGACCTGTCCAAGGTCACACAGCAAAGATGGAACTAGACCCAAGAGACTAAGGCCCAGTCCTCTTTCCTCCAGAACACATGGTCTCTGTTCTCTGTTCCTTTTACAATCAGGGTTCTATCAGGCCCAAACACCAGCTTCACATTTACACAACTTTTAGACCTTCTTTCTGATTCCCTGAGAGGACTGTCCACAGAGCGTCCCAACACCCACTTGCTGCTGCCTAGTTTCGGGCAGATGAAGCCCTCCCGACTTGGGCTGCAGGCTATCAATGGTTGGTGGCTGCAGTTTGCTCTGGGATTGCTGAGCACTCTGAGGGCTTGGCCCAAGGTCCTGGCCTGGGCTGTGGGGCAGGGGTGGATTCCGGGAAGTGCTGAGCCAGGTCCTGGAAGTGACTTCAGCTCTTCTTGAAAGAGGAGAGGCGACCCAGAAATATAGCGGTTGTCTTTCTCTGCTGGAAAGGAATATAAATAAAGAGAGAGAATTTCAAAAAGAACATTTAGAAAAAATAATCTTAATGCTATGCTCTCCTGCTGGACTGGGCTCTGAGAACTGCGCTCAGATCACTTGAAAAGTGAGAGCCGTGGGCTCTTCTGAGAGATCTCACCTTCCTGAGATCTGGTACAGCTTAGGTTCCCAGTGGGTGTGCTGGAAGCCTTTCAGGGGGATGTGTGGGACTTTGATTTTTAAGATGTTGAAATAAAACATTTTAGCTCTGCCTTTTTATTTTAACGTTATTGATGGTCAAAAGTTTTGTGATAACCCAATGGCTTCTAAAGATGTTCTTCTCTGACAGGACATTAATTGCAAAAACAAAACAAAACAAAACAAAACCAAACCAAAACAAAACAAAACACAACCAACCCAAAAAACAACAAAAAAACAAGTCCCAGATCTTTCTTTCCTTCTTGCCATTTTCCAGTCCTCTTTTTCTGTTTCATCATGTCTGTATGCAAAGAAAGAGCTCAGATGTGAGATTTCTTGTTTTCCACACTTTTCTGAATATATTTAAGAAAATGACCTAAACGCTTTCCAGCTTGTTCTTTCTCATGCAGCAGATTCTTGCCTCCGTGAAGGAACCTGCCCTGCTGATAAACACTGGGAAGTTTTCACAGGTCTTTTCCCTCCCTGAATTGTCTTCTCCCTTTGGGATGGGGAATCCCTCACAAGGAGCAGTTCCAACTTCTCTGTAGGTGTGGCCAATCCAAGTTTATGGATTTCTATACTTTACTTTTCTTCTTTCCCATGCTTACTTGTGGCTTATAAACACCTTTCAAGAATAGACTCGGCTAGTCACTACCTAGGAGAATCCATCAGTTGTTTGAGACTCAGGTCACATATGAAGAAGGAAGAGAATTGTTTTTGTTTGTTTGTTTGTTTTTTGTCTTGCTAGTGTTAAAGTTTGGATTGCCCTGTTTTTTCTTCTTCCTCTCTCAATCCTCATGACCTTGAAGAATTAGATCTCTACTATCAATGCCTCTCATTGTGACTGACATTCAGTCAATGTTTGTTATTCTGAATTGTGCCTTATTAGTCATGGCACTGAGCCCCAGGTGAGCTGGCTGAATGTCAAAAGACCCAGAGGCCATTTTGGTTGCGAAAGTTCTCTTCCTGAACAATTTAAGCTTTTAACAATTGGTCTGTTATTACACGTTTTAGTTTGTTACTGCTGGATTGTTTAAACAACAGAAATTAATTTTCTCACAATTCTGGAGACAGAAAGTCCCAGACCAAGGTGTTGTCAGGTTTAGTTTCTCCTGAGACCTCTCTGGCTTGCAGATGGCTGCCTTTCCACGGTGTCCTCACATAGCCTTTTGTCTGCGCACACTTGTGTGCCTGCTGTTTCTCTGTGTGTCCAAATTTCCTCTTCTTATAAGGATATGAGTCAGACTGGATTAGGACCTATCTATGTGACCCCTTTCACTTTAATCATCTTTTTAAAGGCTTGATCTCCAAATATAGTCTAAGGTACTGGGAGTTAGGGCTTCAACATATGGTTTTGGAGAGTCACAATTCAGCCCATAGCACTTTATATCTTTATTCCTGGAACAGATCCTAAATCAAGAAGTCAGAGATGACTAGGACCAAAGTGGACCTCAGACACCTGGTCTTTCCGGTCACTTCACAGATGAGGAACCTGAATCCAAAAAGGAAAACTGAAAATAATCTGTATTAAGAAAATTGAGGATCCTGACCGCCTTCTCCCACAACTCCAAGCTTTTTTGGCTCCAGTCCAGGCTGAAGTTACAGGCTCAACCTGCTGCTGTGGGGATGGAGGACAGTCAGCCAGATACCTCCTCAGAGTAATACCATATCCCAAAAGCAGGAGGGCAGTGGTGCCCAGTACCTTTCTTCATATAGTGTGCTCTCCTCAGCTCCAGGTCAAGCTTCCTCCTACCCCTACCTTCTCTCATTGCTTATGTGCCCCGCCCTACCTCTGGATAACAAGCCAGCCACCCCAATCTCCTCTTAGACTTCTCCCAGGGAAAACATAGAAGGCAAGTTAAATTTGTCTTCAGCCACCCATCTTCCACCTTGACATTTATTTTTCTTGTTCTCCAAAATCTCCAGCTGTCCTCCTGGCTCCTTCCTGTCCAGACTCCCTTTCCTGATGGCCCCTCTAGCTCTGCATTATGGGCCTTTTTTGAGCATCTCTCCTCCCACTATTTGTCACTCTAGCACATGCCGGCTGTTCCTGCTTGAATCTTCAGTGGCACCCACACTGGGTGCTGTGATCCCACTGCCCTCCACTCATACCTCTTTTATAGCCTTTCCCATCTATACTGTAAATGCAGGCTAACATGTTGGCCTCCCTTCTAGATTATAAGCAACCAAAGCAACACAAGTAAACAAAGTGCAGGGAGAGCACCCCTTTTTCCTTTATACCCTCAGAGGTTAGTACAGTGTCTAGAACAGAGTAGCCATTCCATAAGTATTTACGGAATGAACGAAATCCCTTGTTCCTGGCCACCATTTATCAGGGTCACAGCTGAGTATTGAAGGCAAGGCCAGCAATTATTGCCAAGCAGACTTATGAAGCAGGTGTGCTGGATCTTCATTTTATTTCTTAATTTATTCAACACTTCAAACATTTTTTAAGCCTCTACTGTGTATCAGATATTGGGCAATGAATAAAACATATTCCTGTTTTTAAGAAAACATATTCCTGTTTTTAAGAAAACATATTCCTGTTTTTCAACACAGGACATCACAGAGCTGGAAAATTTTCCTTTCCACTTGATATCATAGATTCGGTAGAATGGACTCGAAGTTACAGTGCTAGGTGCATACTAGGCTCCTAAAGTTTTGTTGATAAGTTATTTTGACTTTAGATATTTCTAATACCTTGGATGAACACTGTGATAATGTGATGTAAAGTGTCAGTCAAGAAATAGAGGCTGAGTGTCTTGTTCCTTTGTGGTTTATCTTAACACTACTGGAAATCCACTTTGATTGCCTGCACTCTCCAAAACAGTCACAGTTTCAACATCCTTCACTGTTCTCTATTTTATGGAAAAAAAAAAAAAAAGACTGAAAATCTTTTTGTGAGAGTCTTGTAATTATTGTTCACATTCTCAAATTAACATTTCAGGCATTAAAAATGTAATTTGTGTTACGATTTTGGGGAGTGATAAATCTTGTGTCAAGAACCTTTTTTGGATGAGAGATTGCTAAAGTTATTCCTGTGTGTGACAGGAAGTCGGGGCTGGGCTATGAGGAGAGGGAAGAAAGGGAGACAGTCTGTACTTTGTCCTTGTAGGAATAATTTATTTACATTGATGAATATACTGACACACAGATGCAATTTTTGGCTTTTGCAGTTTTTCTCAATAATTTGCCATTTATAAGATATAGTAAAACCACTTGTAGATAGTTGAAAGCATATTCTCTAAACGTATAAAGTTAATCACTTGATTTAAGAAATCTGCTTTAAATTGGTGATACATGCCCAAGATATAAATGTACGACTGAGTTTACAGTGGAAAGCGAATGTCATGGGTATTTGTAATTCCTTTTTATTATTGTTGTTAAAAATACAATATTTATTATTTAACCATTCATAAGTGCACAATTCAATGGCATTAAGTACATTCACAAGATACCATTGTGTAACCATCATTGCTATCTATTTCCTCAACTTTTTCATCATCCTCATCAAAAACTCTGTACCCATTAAACAATAATATCCTCTTCCTTTCTCCAGACCCTCATAGCCACTATTCTACTCTTTGTCTCTAGGAATTTGACTACTTATAAAAGAAGAATTATATTGTATTTGTCCTTTTGTGACTGCCTTACTTCACTTAGTATGTCTTCAAGTTTCCTCCATGTTCTAGTATGTATCAGAATTTCATTTCTTTTTAAGGCTGAATTATATTTCATTGTACGTATATACCATATTTTGTTTATCCATTCATCCATTGATGGACATTTGGGTTGTTTCCACCTTTTGGCTATTGTAAATAATGCTATTATGAACATTGGTACAAATGTCTATTTGAGTTTCTGCTTTCAATTCTTTCAAATATACGCTTACAAGTGTAATTACAAGGTTGTAATTCATTTTGGATATTTAGGTTCTGAGACCCTGGCTGTGTTGGGGATTCTCTCTTCTTTTTGGGGCAAAGCCCACCTCTCACTGCAGAAGGTAGAATTGATTGAGGGTCCTGTCCCTGACTTATTTAGTCCTCCCCCGATTGGGGAAGTGTTTTAGCCATCCAATATCCTTCTAATAATCCCCCTTCCTAATTAAATCAGCCAGAGTTGTTTTTGTTGCTTGCTATCCAAATACTGATTGAGAGTTTTTCACACATTCCTGTTCCCCTCCTTGGAGCAACAACTGTCACTGGTTTCCTGTGCATCTCTCCAGATAATTTTTTAATATTTGAAAATATAAAAGAGAGTATATATTGCCTCATTCACTAGCTCTACCCTAAGATTAAGGCCTTAAGAATATATACTATGAGCTGTAAGTGTTAATAATCTTCCAATATCCATGCATGGGGCTGGGCTGAGGACTGATGTTGCTGCCTACTGTGGCCTTTGTCAGCTCTCTAATGAAATAAAAGATGATGGTGAAGCTGTCTGTAAAGTGCTCAGGAAGAAGGGCAAAAAGCAAAAAACCAGGATGGGGTGCTGTGGAGACATCAGAGCCAAGAGAATGAAATACTCAGTGACTAGAGAGAATGCTTTGTTGCTAGGTTCTGTGATCTCTTCTCTGTTGAGAACCCTGTCAGCAGGTTTCATTACTGCTGAAGTTCTTGATTTTTAATCCCCATTCATAGTAGGTTAGAGATCAGAGTGGAGCTGGTTGGGGTCCTATGTTGTTATGTTAGTGTGTATTGCATCCTGGTTGTCTCTTTTTAAACAACTTCTTAGAGCTCAAGCTGGGATGTCTGCCTTGCTTTGTCCCGCCTAGTGGCTTTGTCCCGCTTAGTGGCCTGAACTGTTCAGGAAGGAAAAGGAAAGCAAAAAGAAGAGGCAGAGAATAAAATATTTGTCTTTTGAAAAGGCTACCTTTGTAATAGTGTGAAAGGCAGATTAAAGGGAGCCCATGATGCATGTGGGGACTCAGTTAGGAGGTGACTGTGGTCATCAGGTGAGAAATGATGGCAGTCTTGACAAGGGTAGAGGTGGTGTAGGCACAAAGCTGTGGATGATTCAAGAGAATTTTAAGAGATGAAGCCATCAGGACTTGATGAAGGATTCTCGAGGTGGGTGTCAGAGAGGAAGATGTTAAGGAGACTCCCAGGTTCCTGGCTTGTGCCAATAATGCACAGTAGGCTGTTCACAGAGATAGGGAACCCCAAAAGTGGAGTAAGCTCCATGGGAAAACGAGGACCAGTCAAGAAAGCTTCCGGAGAAAGAACATAGCAACAACACAACAACAGAGTAAATGCATTAGAATTCTTCACTTATTCATCAGTTATTTATTGACAACCTACTGACTGAACCTTTTGAAAAATGGGCACAACTACATTGTCTACTCCACATGGTTGTGGTGAGGAGTTAGTGAGAACTCCATGAGAGAGCTCAATATGGTGCCTTGCCACTCTCATGAAATATTTTGGGATAGTTTCAGTTTCCTCATTTGTAAAAATGAGTTTATTCAAATGGATACTCTTTTACATCCTTCCTAGTTATCGTATTGTGAGAAATAAAAACCATTTCTTCTCTCTGCTCTGTCCTAATGGCCCTTGGACTGTAAGATAGAGGAGCTCTCTTTCTGTTCACCAGCATCTCATATATGCTCTTCCTGGGAGGGACTGGAGCGTTTGTCCTGTCTCCTTTACCCGCTTTACCCTCATGGGGAGCAGATATAGCTCTGTTGAATATTTATTAAAAAAAATTGTTGCTGGAAAGCTAGGGGCTTTGGTTATCATGTTCTTGTCTTATTCTGCAAGAGAGACTTCAAGGGTAAGACAAACAGTTGGAGAGATTTGGGCTCCAGTGACCAGGTTCCTGTTTTATTCTGCAAGAAAGAATTCAAAGGCAAGAAGAACAGCAAGCAGGAAAGCACAAAGTTTGTTAAAGCCAAAGGACACGCTCAAGCCAGGGAGCGCGGGCTTGCTTGAGAAAGTGCGAGAGTTATGCCAAATGGCTTGTTATGAACTTTTTTCTCCTTGGAGACTGAGCCCAGGGAAATGTGGTGCTGACAGAGCCCTACTGTCTTCTCCCAGTAGGTGAGGAGCTCAGTTTCCCCCTTTTTCTTCCTCATATGGTGTTTTTAGAACTCTCATGGCATCAGGTGCATGATGGGAGCTGTAATATTTGCAATGTGGATGAAGTTATAATGATATTATAATTAGCTAAAGGTCATGCCTTAGCCAAAGATGGTGTCCAGGTTAGAAAGTTAGGCTTATCCCACCCTTGCTGTTGCTGAAACAGGAAGAGGTCTGAAGAAAGTGAAAATTTTAGAGTCATATTCTGGAGGGGAAGGGCATGTCTCTGCACCGCCTGTCCTGCCTCATAAAGACACCCTCTTGTTTTGCTTTCTGACATTAAATTGGAGCATCTTTCCTCTGGGCCCTTCCAAGTCCCTGTCACTTGAATATGTTTTTATCTGCATCGATTTCCAGCAGGAAAGTTCTTTCATATTAAAGAGAGCAAAAAATAAAAAAGCAAACCTATATTATTCTATCTACTTCACTAATAATCAGGAGAATTAGATCGAATTTAACTATTCTGACCTCCTTCTCAAAACATCCCCTAGGGAAAGCACCTTGCGATCCAGTCAGAACAACTCAGGGTAATAAGAAAGACATTCAGGTGCAGAACTCCTTCATGGAACAAACAACCAGCAAAACCCCAAAATAGGACAAAAATTTGCCCCAAACCACAACCAACTCAAAACAATAAACACTATCTCACCCACCCATCCAGTTCCATGGAGTGAGGAGGGACATTTTCCATGTCAAGTTCTCTTTTGCTGTCCATTCTGCTGTCAGTGATTCTGAGGACTTTCTAGTGGTAGACATAATGGGAAGCAGTTTAGATGCTTTTGTTAGCCCCCTCCAATCCTCTACATGTCATCTCTTGCCATGATTGGTGCTGAGATTGTCATAACCATCGCCTTTGGGACATGAATGTCTCCTACAGTTTAATAAAACAGCAACAAGCCCAATAAAAGAGCAACAAATGACATAAACTGATAGGAAATGGCTTACATATATAAATAAATTTCTAATCTTACTCCTCATAAGAGAACACAAATTGAAACAACACTAGAACATAACTTTTAACCTATTAAATTGGAAAATATAAAACTATTAGCACTCTATTAGAGAGGACATGGGATATAAATGTTTACAGATTGATGGTGGGAGTAAAAACTCCATGGAGACCAATTTGCCAACATGGATATAAATTACTGTCAATGAAAAAAATTCCAAACCCAAAGAAAGCTTTAAAGGGTTTATTTGAGCCAAGGGTTGAGTGCCAGACCTATCAGCAAAAGCTCAAAGGATTGAGAAAATGCTCCGAGGAATAGTAGTTTTGCAGTTATTTTACACATGAGAATCAAAGGAGAAGACGTAAAGAATGTTACATGAAACCCACTGGTGGTTGATAAAGAAAGCAGGAGAAAGTTAAGAGGGGAGGTCTCTAGGATTGGATAAAAAGTAAAATGGAGAGATACGTATTTCTTTTACATTGATGGGTGCAGGATACTTAACATTTAACATACGTAGTTTACAGAGCTATGTGGGTAAAAGATAACAATGATGAATGTTGAGGTTGTCTCTTCTTAGTACTGGGACGTTTATCTCTGGAGGTCTGGAAAAGAGATCATTCTGACATTTTAAGTATGTTATCCTAGATGCACAAAAACAATGGATACAGCTTGCTCAAGGTAAAGATTAATCTACTATATAGGCCTAGGATGTGACTTCCTATTATAACCTGCTCAGTTAGGAATTTCTATATCAGAACATTCCGTGAGATTACTTCCTGTTATTGAGCTTGTCAGGCCTGCCAAGTAGCCCTCTGAGCTTGTTAGTTCAGCCAAGTAGCCCCCTTTTTATTTATATTATAAACGTATGTGACTTTTGGCCTGCACATGCCACTTCTAGAATTTTATCCTACAGTTGTAAGTATAAAATGACAGATATATGAGATCTTTCATTGCAACAAGGTATAGAATATTGAAAACCATAAATGTCTACTAAGAGGAGACAGGTTAAATATCACAAATGCATACACTGAGACATTATACAGCCATTAAAACAAAGTATATCTTTATATACTGATATGAAATTAACTCCAAAATATATTGTTAAGGAAAAGTTAAAATTAAAAATGAACAACATGTAAAACATTGTATATAGTATGTTTCCACTTTAAGACTATACATTAACAGGGAGAAACAGGCCATGACTGTATTCTCAGAATGTTCTGAGGAGTCTGGGGAGTGGAAATTCTCAGGAGCATCTGCTCAGATGTCCTCATGCCATATTCAGTATCTCAGGATTCCTCAGCCAGGGCCTGATGTTGGCATTACAGATCTGCCTGTTGAGTCTTTAGCCATCTTTGAAATTCAGCACTGAGTCTATTCAGTCCCGGAGTTGGCTGCTGGCTTTCTCTGAGAGTTTCTTTGCATGTGACAAAGAGGCCCTCTGGCTTTTACACCTGGCTTTCAGCTGTTCCTTGTCTTTCTGTAGAGCACCACTGATGTTAACTGATAGCCATAATTCCTCTATCCTTATAGTTATTATTTTCTCTCTATATCTCAGATACCTCATACATCTTGCCTGCAAAAGCATTCTCTTCTACCTATACACAATCCCAGTACACCACTGGTGAGAGTTTTAACAACTGGACCCTCCACCTTGTGTCAGGCTGTCTGTACCCACCACCATTGGGTCGTCATTGTCTGCCAGGTGGTGAGTGATCAGGCTCCAAAACCCCAGCTTATCATCTGCTTTCATGGACCACTTTCAGTACTAGCTTTCATAGGTTGGATTCCTTGGAAGCAAATGTGTGATGAAGTTTGTGGTAGAGTTGTTTCAGAAATTCACACCTGTGAAAGAAAATGGTGGAAATAAGACTGTGCAGAGGGAGGAGTCAACATGGGATGTGAGCTCATCAGTCTTGGTCAGCTTGTCAGGGAGCTCTGCTGTGAATGCTGCCTGTCACTGTTGTCCCACATTAGGCCACAATAGTTTGGCCTCCATCTTCCTGTCTTGCTCAGTCACTAGATATGTGTTGCCCTAAGAGAGTGTGTCCTTAGCAGAGGTGAATGCAGCTGAAGCATATCCTGAAGGAACAAATAGCTGGAATCTGTACTGATCACACTTCCCTTAGCCGGGCAGCATATCCTTCTTTGAAGGAGGACCTGGGTGGCACATTTCCATTTCTCCCAAAAGAATGAACCCCCATTGCATAAACTCACTCTCTTTCTTTTGGTTTTATGTTGTCAAAAGGCTTTGCTTCAGATTTGGAAAATGTTGTCCACCAGTCTAAGTCCCATCCAAGGATCCTTTTAGGTGCCTCATAGGGCCCAGGGTACAGTGTACATGGTCTTTCTGTGCTGAGATGCCAGGGAACAGTGGCTTTCAGGTCCTGGCACATAGTAGGTGTCAAAGACAAATCTCAGTCTCACAGAAGATGGCAAGGTGCAAACCTACTGCCATTCTCGCAAGAAATCGACAATAAGACTTAAGGGATCAGTGCAATATGGTTTATTATTGACAGCAGGGCAAACAGCAGGAGCATTAGCAAGGTGGGACTGGTTCCCGGGGGCCCCTTGTGAGACAGGATGAGTCGAATAGGTGCTATACACAATGTATGTTGCAGCTGAAGAATTCAGGGCCAAAGGTCCAGTACCTTTTTGAGCAAGCAGTGAACACTACAGCAATAAAAAGGCTAATTCCCCTCCATCAGGGAACAAGTAGTTGCATGGTAGTTATACTTGGCCATGCTTTCATCTTCTTCAGTGTCAGGAGATGGAGGAGTCATGTGGTCTGGCACAGCCAGTAAGAGTATACCGGGTGCTCAGAACCTGGGATAGGGGGCCCCTTCCAAAAGGAGGTTTTCATAAGTGTTTGTTGAATAATTGAAGGAGAAGAATAGTGGGCTCTGCTTAGAGTGAAAGGTCTTTATCTGATTTCACCAGGTGGCTTAGGATGAAAAACTTGTTATTATCATAGTGTATAGTTTAACTATGCAGTTTTAACTGTAACTTGTTCTCACTATACTTGGGAACTTGAGGAATGCTCGATAGAAATATGGGTATCTAGGAGGATAGGACATTAGCAGATGAAATGCAAATTTTGTTGGGAAAATAGAGAGACATTTTTGGGAAGCAAGTTGATGAGTCTTAGAACTATTTGCAAAACTGCCAGAAATTCCCACATAGTGCTGTGCTGTGATTGGCTATTAAGTTGCAGCTGAAAAAATGGAACAAACTGCTATCCATGTTTTAAATAATCCTTTAAAAATGTGTAATTCTCCACCGGATCATAGATTAAAACTCGTGCTCTCTATTTTCTATACTTTGGGAATTGTTTCTTTTAAAATTCATTTTCCTTTATATTGGAAAAAGCAAGAGATACTGAAGAGAGTTTGTAAGGTAAACAAGGTAGGAATAGTCTGGAAGGGGCTGGAAGGGGAGAGAATTTCATCCATAGTTTTAGGTGTTAATAATGCCATCTTGTTAAGACTCTAAGTACTGCAGAAGTGTTTTAGTTGAGAGATTAAGTTGGATCAAGTCAGGGCTGAGGACCAGACTGACTTATCCAGTGGATAAAGCCATAGTCAAAATGTCTCAATTCACCCTTAGAACTAAAAAGCAGCGACTGGCCATATCATCAAAATGAAACCTTCAAGACCCAGGAAAAACAGTGGCGAGGATCCGATGTGATGTGTATGTTCCAACTCTGCCCTGCTTTGGAGCCCCTTTCTCCCCCTCTTTTACCCATTTCCCAGGTCTAACTTAGATTTTAAGATGTCTTCTCTGACCACTTCTGCCCTCAGAGGCTTCACCTTCTTGGAGTCATTATTTATATCAGTAGTTCTCAAACTTTAGCGTGCATTCAGAATCACCCAGAGAGTTTGCAAAAACACAGACTTCTGGGCCTCAGCCCCGATTACCCAGGAGATCTGGGGTGATGCTGGTGATTTTGCATTTCTAACCACTTCTCAGGTGATGCTGCTATTGCTGCTGTGCCCGGTACCATACTCTGAGACACTTCTATCTATGTGCCTTGTGTTTTACACTTAATTGTAAATGTCTCAGGATAGGACACCTCTTTTCCCAGGTGCTATTGACATTTTCATGTGAATATATCTTGTCTGGCACATTTATCTTATCTCCTCAGTAAATGTTAGTTCCATTAACCATTCTCCATGTCTTTGTTTGAATTATAAAATTTTTGAAGAAAGGAATCTTTAATCTATGCAGCTGTGTGCTTAGGAAGTACTCAATAAATATTTGTTACATAAATGGATGGATAGAGGGTTCTTGATTTAAATCAAGGTTTTCTCCTAAGACTTCTAGATTCTTATTTAGTTCTATTTTGAGTACCTTTAGTTTTCCTCAAAGCCCCAGGAGTGTAAAACTGTTAGAGGTTAGATATTGTAGAAAAGACTGATGAATCCAAGTGTATCACATCAATGTAGTTCCCAGTTAACCAATAAAGGATAATTTTCCCATCCTGGGAGTTTTCACAAGGCTTAGTAAAGTGACAAATTCGTGGGCTTTTTGGCTGATGTCTCTGGAGTCTCTTGGCACCAGGTTCTCACTGGGGGTTGATTGAACTGTTGGAGAAACAATACAATGGTTTTGTTGTCTGAAAGGCATTTTTTACTTGGACCTTGACAGTAGCAGCAGGGCCGAGGCTGCCTGATACCTGCCACTTTGTTTCTCTGTCCTCAGTGGGACTGGATTCTTAAAACTGTTTCCAGTTTGGGAGGAGAGCTTGGGAGAGAGAGCTCAAGACTCTTCCTCCTGCTGTTACCATGTACAGGAGCAGAGTTTCCACTGGTTGGGAAGCCAGGAGAGTAGAGATAAATCACTGTAGATTTCAAAACACCAGCAGAACTCAGTACTATAAAACAGTCCCCTAAACAATCAAAGAATTTGGGAAATATAAAAATTACTTCTTAATTAATTAAAATTACCTTTTTAAAAAATGAGTTTCATATCTACTTTTAAAAATTATTATAGATAAGTTCATCCTAAGAGAGAATGGGGTATATGTTATATGTAATTATTAGGGTAACCACTTTTATCTGCCTATAATTGTTCCTGTGAGTATTGTGGACAGAACATAGATTTGTGGTCACATAGACTAGAGCTCAGCTTTTGGCTTTTCCTCTGCACTAGTTCTGATCTGTTGAGAAGCAGATGCCAGGACAGAATTCGATGTACCGAGATTTCATGGGGTTGGGAGCAGGGGCAGGTGGAGTACAGCAGAACTTTAAATCACATTCTTTTACACAGCCACAGTACAAATATCAAAATCAGGAGATTTAACACTGATAGAGAATTAATCTATACCTTAATTAAATTTCTCCAATCTTCCTTATATCTATCATATCATTTTTTTTTCTGATTCAAGACCCAACTTAGAAACCTATGTTAAAATTTAACTATGTTAAATTTAGTTTTCATGACAGATAAGGACAAAGATGGCATTTTTTGTCCTGGGGGAGGGGGGTTCAGGTTCTACTCAAATTCAAGATGCATGTTTTTGCTCATACCTGTAAATTATGAGAGCAAAGAGAGTCTCATGTTCTTATACAGAGTTGCTATGTTTCCTGTTGTTTTTATTTGCAGACCCATCAGAGGCTCCACCAGGGTTGAGACCTAAGGGTGCTCTCTGGCTTTGATGGTGGGAAAGGTGGCTGGGGGTCAAGGGGGAGAGATAATGGCTGTCTGCTTGCTGTTGCTCACATTTCTCAGAGATTGGCAAGGAGGTGAAATCCTGTGAGAACCAATGCATCAGAGAATACTCACTCTGAAGTGGTTTTTATGAAGCAATATTACTGTTAATTATTAATATTTATTTTAAGATCTAAATACAATTATTCATGTCTTACAATTACAGAAACACAAAATATTAGCCTTTCACTTACAAATGTGTAAATACTAATTTTAGCCTTTAATGAGTTGAAAGGCAAATTATACCAACATTACTAACTAAAGTGGCTGAGGCAGAAGAAACCATCTCTTTTATCCCTTTACTGTGCTCCTGAAACTTTGAATGTTTGGTAGCCATAGGTTTGTTTTTGTTTTAAATCCATTCACTTTCAGGAAGGAAGCTCATCTTGCTAGGCTCCCACCTCCCATGGCTTTTCAGGGAGAGAGACATTTTTTGTCAGAGAACTTTTACTGTGATAGACCTTTCACATGCCAGTTCTTCTTCTTAGATTGTACATTCTCCCCTCTTTAAATTTTCTTTTCTAGTGAAGACAGAGGTCAGTGGTCATCTCCTTCATGAAATCCACTGACCCTTCAATTGTTGTTTGTCCTCTCTTCCATGCACCTCCAGCATTTGTTCAGTGTGGCAGCAAGTAACCCACTGTGTTGTAATGTCTCTATTTCTGGTCCTTGAGATTATATATGAATTTCATCTTCGTCTTCTCCATACTCATGGTTCCTGGAACTTGAATGATGACCAAGAAATGAATGCATACTTGACACAATCTCACACTGACCTTATAAGAATCCTAGAATACTCATAACTTAATTTTGGAGGCTGCTAGTTCTAATTCTCTTGCTTTCCTTCTTTCTGAAGCCCTTTATTTATTTTACTTTTCATTTGGATGAAATAAATATTGCAGCTTTATTGCAGATGAGAAGGCTTTTCTATTACAAAGCCAATGTGGTGGTTTGCGGGGAATAATTCCATTTGAAGCCTACAGGAAAGTGGAACCTGGAGGGCTCTGCGAATTCATCTTGTCACTTCTATTTTTTGACTGATGGGTATTTTTCTCATTCTCAAAGACCTCTGGGAACATAAATTTTGTATGGTTCTGGATAGAAACTTTTATAGTAGCAAACAGAGAGATGAAACCCATGTGAGTTTAAAAACATTAAAAATGGTATTCTCAGATTCTCTGGCACAGAATACAGCTTTTCCCAGTCTGTCAGGGCTGGAGCTGAAAAGAACTCTAGCCACACTGGAATGCTATCGATGCAGATTTATCTGGAAAGCTCCCTGATCCCACTGTGCTTTCCTTCCACTTAGTTTATTCAGTGGGTCTGCCTTATTTTATATAACCTCCTGCTCCACTTTGCTCTATCTCTTGGCCTTGGAATTCTATTCGAATCTAATCTCAGCCTCTGGGCATAAGCACCTGTATATCCTATTAGTGTTGTAATGGCTAGCATATAAGGTATATTTTAAAAGAACCAGGGTTACTCATTTGCCATGGAAGCAGTCTTGGCACAAGTCTTGGCATCTTATATAATGCTGCATCCTGTATTCTAGCAAGTAAATTCAGCAATGTGTCATCTACCCATTTTAAATGCTAATAAAAGAAATGAGTGCATCTCTCGTAACTATCACAGTAGTGGGAGTTGTAAGAAAAAAAAGGCCAGATGGATTTTACTTTTTGTTTCTTGGTAACCACTAACATATTAGCTCTATATTTGTGTCTCAGTGATGCTTCTCTCTTGCTGCTAGGCGAGGTCTATTGTTAGTACAGCACATGTGGGCTGCAATGGTAATTTGTGTCCTAGGAGGTTTCACTTTACAAAGATAGGCAAAACTTGACTTTTCGCAGTCACTTCCGCTGTAATTAAAATGGCATATTTCTTAAGTTAGAAAAGGATGAGTTTATGGTAAGGGGAATAAGAGTCTCTTCAAAGGGGTTGAATTTATATTCTTGAATCATTGCCATATATAATAAGAGGCTTACTATTACTTGAAAGTCAGCTTGAATGTTGGATATAACTACACAGTGAAAATTGGATAAATTATGCTTCAGGTTTCTTTTCTTTTGAAGAACATTGACTTTTTTTTGGTTGATTCTGGGAAAGTATAGTAAATGAAAGCATTTTGGCAGAAGTTCCTTTTTTTAAAAAGTGTAGTTAGGAATATGCATATCTTCCTCTGCAAGAGTTGGGAGAATGTCTTTTCTTTTTCAATTTTGTTTTCAGTCGTAGTTACTGTAGATTTAAAGCATATACATTTGGCTTCTCAGGCTTGATGCTTACTTCGATATAGATTCTAAATGAGTTCCCAGTTTTATTGTTGAGACAAATGCAGTTCTTACCACACGGAAATTACAGGAATAACATTCTGTATGAGGTTAATTAAAGTGTTAGTGTTAGTTAACTTACTGCTCATCTAGGACTAGTTTAGATTGCAGTAATGCCTTACACCTTCAATTACAGGATGGGTGACAATTTGCTTTTATTGTTCAGAGCCATCTGAGAAAAATTCGAAATCAACTGAGAGAGAAAACTTTTTAGGAGAAAGTCTGCTGCCTCTAGTGAGGAAAAAAAATTATCGTAGGTAAAAATTCCTGCATCATCTTTTGAAGTAATTGAAGTGAAAGAGCTTTTTGCTTTAATCATCTAGCTAACTGCCTCAATTTTCCACGTAGTATGCCAGTCGAGAACTTTACTATGAGTAAATACCTTTTTCTAGTGATGATTGGAATAACTAAAGTGCAGGGAACCATAAAGATAGTGTCCTTTTCTTTTGAATTTATTTATTTAGCAAATATTTGAAATCTACTGCATGTACAGCTTGGCACTGAGAAGTGATAGTCACAGTTTTGTCCTCAAGAAGTAGCAGTTTAAGTTGGGATTCTGCTTTGTGAATATGCTGATTGGCCTTTCCAGAGCAAAACCAGGTGGAGGTTTTCTGTATGTCCTCAGGTTCTTTGATATTCTTACATGTAATTAGAAAAGTCTAACTTCGCTCGATGTGAACGTCAATGTGATCAATGCTGGTGACTCACTTGTAATTAATAGACTGTGGCAGATGTGATGTCCTAGAGTAGGCCATAAAAAGGATATGGTTGAGAAATGGCACAGATTTTTTTTCAGTGTTTGAAGCAACTTTATAGGACATAACTACTGTAAATAACAAGAACTACTATATTCCACTGGAATTAGTCACTGATTAAATTTAACATTCACATTGCAGATTGTATGGCCCGCTATTTGTTTACAGTACAGAATGGTATCTTTGAATTCCCTATTTGTTTATTTACTTATTTATTTATTTAATTTTTTTAATTGAAGAAATGATTTAAATTTTTTTGCCCCTGTCTACCTCTCCCCTCCCAACTCCCCTCTGGTAACCACTAGTCCATTGTCCATGTCCATGAATCTCTGTTTGTCTTGTTCATTTGTTGCTTTTAGGTTAATATCCCACATATAAGTGATATCATGTGATTTTCAACTTTTTTGTATGGCTTATTTCGCTTAGTATGATTATTTCAAGGTCCATCCATGTTGTTGCAAATGGCAGTATTTCATCTCTTTTTATGGCTGGGTAATATTCCCTTGTATATATGTACCCACACTTTTTTAGCCAAAAATCTATTGTTTGACCTTTATTCGAGGGGTTGCTTGCACATATATT
>NW_006439192.1:27618207-27630888 GCF_000325575.1 Pteropus alecto | reverse complement strand
CCTATTGTGGCCGTACCAATTTGCAGTCCCACCAGCAGTGTATGAGGGTTCCTTTTTCTCCACATCCTCTCTAACATTTGTTAATACTTGTCGTGTTGATTATAGCTATTCTAACAGGTGTGAGATGGTATCTCATTGTGGTTTTGATTTGTATTTCCCTAATAGCTACTGAAGTTGAGCATCTTTTCACATATTTGCTGGCCATTTGTGTGTCCTCTAGGGAAAAGTGTCTGTTCAGGTCCTCTGCCCATTTTTTGATTGGATCATTTGTCTTTTTGTTGTTATTGAGCCACATGAATTCTTTGTATATTTTGGATATTAGGCCTTTATCGGGGGCATTGCTTGCAAATATATTTTCCTATTTGGATGGTTGTCTCTTTACCTAGTTGATGATTTCTTGTGCTCAGCAGAAGCTTTTTAGTTTGATGTAGTCTCATTCATTTATTTTAGCTTTTACTTCCCTTGCCTTTGAGGTCAAATTCATAAAATCCTCTTTAAATCCAAGGTTCTTGAGTTTAGTTCCTATGTTTTTTTCTATGCATTTTATTGTTTCAGGTCTTATATTCAGGTCCTTAATCCATTTTGAGTTAATTTTGGTGTGTGGTGATAGACAACAGTCTAGTTTCATTTCTTTTGCAGATGGCTTTCCAGTTTTCCCAGCATCATTTATTGGAGAGACTTTCCTTTCTTCACTATATGTTTTTGGCTTTCTTGTAGAAAATTATTTGCCTATATGGGTTTACTTCTGGACTCTCGATTCTGTTCCACTGGTCCGTGTGTCTGTTTTTCTTCCAACATCATGCCGTTTTGATTACTGTCGCTTTGTAGTATAATTTGAAGTCTGGCAGAGTGTTGCCTCTAGCCTTATTCTTTTTATTCAGAATGGCTTTGGCAATTTGGAGTCTTTTGTGCTTCCATACAAATCTGATGATTTTTTTTTTTTATTCCATTTCTTTAAAAAATTCCGATAGGATTTTGGTGGAGATTGCATTAAATCTGTATAATGCTTTAGGTAATATGGTCATTTTAACTATGTTGATTCTTCCAATCCAAGAATATGGAATATCTTTTAATTTCTTTGTATCTTCTTCGATTTCTTATAGTTTTCATTATATAGATCCTTCACATTTCATTAGATTTATTCCTAGGTATTTATTCTTTTTGTTGCAATTGCAAAAGGAATTATTTTATCCACTTCTTTTTCTGACACTTCATTATTAGAGTATAGGAACGCATTAGATTTTTGAATGTTGATTTTGTATCCAGAAATTTTACTGTATTTGCATATTGTTTCTAGTAGTCTTCTTATGGGGTCTTTAGGGTTTTTTAATATAGAGAATCTTGTCATCCTCAAATAGTGATGGCTTGACTTCTTTGTCTCCTATTTGGATGCCTTTTATATCTTTCTCTTGCCTGATTGCACTCACTAGGAATTTCAATGTTATATTGAATAACAGTGGTGATAATGGACAGCCTTGCCTTGTTCCTGATCTTAGAGGGAACGTTTTTAGTTTTTCACTATTAAGTAAATTGTTGGCTGAGGGCTTGTCACGAGGTACTTTCTTTCTATTTTGATTTTGTTAAGTGTTTTGATCATAAATGGATGCTGTATCTTGTCGAAGGCTTTTCCTGGATTTATCAATATCATCATATGTCAATAGATGTATCATATTTTAATTTATGTGGTATAACACATTAATTGATTTACATATGTTTAACCATCCCTGTGCCTCTGGGATGAAGCCCACTTGATTGTGGTGTATAATCTTTTTAATATGTTGCTGTATTCACTTCACTAGTATCTTATTTAAAATTTTTGCATTTGTGTTCATGAGAGATATTGGTGTGTAGTTTTCTTTTTTTGTGTTATCCTTACCAGGTTTTGGTATCAGGGTAATATTAGCCTCATCAAATGAGTTAGGAAGTATTGCCTTGTCTTTGATTTTTTTGTAAGAGTTTGAGGAGACTAGGTATTAAATCTTCTTTGAATGTTTGGTAGAATTCACTGGTGAAGCCATCTGGTCCTGGACTTTTACTTTTTGGTAGGTTTTTGTTGATTGTTTCAATTTCCATACTGTTGATTGGTCTATTTAGACTTTCCAGTTCTTGATTCAGTCTAGGAAGGTCATATTTTTCTAAGTACTGGGCCATTTCTTCTAGGTTATTACCTTTTTTCATAGTATTCTTGTGTGATCCTTTGTATTTCTGCAGTGTCTGTCGTAATTTCCCCTCTTTCATCTCTGATTTTGTTTATTTGTGTCCTTTCTCTTTTTTCTTTAGTGAGTCTAGCCAGGGGTTTGTCAATTTTATTAACCCTCTCAAAGAACCAGTTCTTTGTTGCATTTATTTTTTTCTATTTTATTTATTTCTGCTCTAATTTTGATGATTTCTTTCCTTCTGCTGACTTTGGGCTTCATTTGTTCTTCCTTTTCTAGTTTTTTTTAAGCTGAACTGTTAAGTTGTTTATTTGGTCTTGTTCTTGTTTTTGGAGGTAAGCCTGTAATGATACGAACTTTCTTCTTATGACTGCTATGTTGTACTATCATTATCATTCATTTCTATGTATCTCTTGACCTCTCTTTTTATTTCTTCTCTGATCCAGTTATTTTTCAGTAGTATGTTGTTTAATCTCCATGTATTTGTGTTCTTCCTGATTTCTTTTTGCAGTTGATCTCTAGTTTCAAAGCATTATGATTAGAGAATATGGTCGGCATGATTTCAACCCTCTTATATTTGTTGAGGTTATCTCTGTGTCCCAGTATGTGGTTGATTCTTGAGAATGTTCCACGTGCACTAGAGAAGACTTTATAAGCAGCTGTTTAGGGATGAAAAGCTCTGTAAATGTCAATTATGTCCAGTTGGTGTAATGTGTCATTTAAGAATGTTATTTCCTTATTAATTTTCTGTTTGGATGATCTTTCCATATCTGACAGTGGGGTATTTAGGTCCCCTACTATGATAGTGTTTTGGTCTGATTCTCCCTTTAGTTCTCTTAGTAATTGCTTTATATATTTTGGCATTCACTGATTGGTAGCATAGATATTAATAAGTGTTATGTCTTCTTCATGCATGATTCCTTTTATCATTATGAAGTGTCTCTCATTATCTTTCTTTACATTTTTTATTGGCACTGAGATTTGTTGGTATAAAAGTTCTTATCAACAATTAGTCAAGATGGCGGGCTAGGTAAAAGGAAGGTTTGCCTCTTTCCAGGATCACATTCAAATTACAATCAAATTATAAAACAAACAACTTGGAGAACCACCTGAAATCTATCTGGTCATTACACATACATCGAGGTAATAAAGGGAACGACACATATAGATCAATAGAAGGAGTGGAGTTGTGAAGCGGGCTGGACCCCCACCAGCACATGGAGGGAGAGCATGACTGCAGAGGCCTCCTGAAGGAACAAGGGGTCATAGCCCTACACAGGGGCTCCCCAGGCAAGGTTTCCAGTCTGGAGAAGAGGAGTTCTCACAAAACCTGACTGTAACAACCAGTGGGGACTCTGGCCATCTAGGTAAGACAGAAAAAAACCCTGAAAACCCAGATGTCACATTAAAGGGCATACATGCAGACTTACTCGCTTGTAGACACTCACCCTGGGCTCCAGTTGAAGGTCAGCGGCTTGAGAGGCATAAGAGACATACAGGGAAGGACTGAGTCGTTTGGTGCTGGGGCAAGGGCTGGAGGGACAGCCACCATTGCTCCTTTGTCGAGGTCTCCTCCAGGGAGGTCTACATATGGGCGCCATCTTGCTTGTGTGGAACCCTCCTCTGCATGGCCAATTCTGAAGCTTCAATGGCCCGCCCAGTGAGATCTCCCCGACACCTTTCAGGGGAGACTTTTGGTGGTGAGCCACTGGTGTCAGCCCAAGTTGCAATATCTTTTGGGCAGATCATAGGGATCTGAGGGCCTGAGGACAACAGTAGCTTGGAGAACAACCTGAAGGCTAGCTGGTCATAACACATACATCTGAGATTTTTGCTGTGATCTGAGACTTGTACAGGAAGCCACAGATTCAGTACTGGCATGAAATGTGACTGTTCGTTGGCTGGGTGAAATTTGTTTGCTTTATCCCGGTGACTCCCTGTGTCCCCGCCCCAACCAACTTACATACCACTCAAAAGCTCTTCCGTCTGCGAAGTCAGACAGGCAGCTGGCAGGCAGCCCCAGGCATTGAGGTACACTGGTTCTTTTGGTAAGCTACCCCAGGCCTGGAACTGTGCGTAACCAACCTCGGCTTGCAATGTATCTCTTCCGCTTGCCTTCAGAAGCAGCATAGGTAGCAACCATCCATTGGGGCTACTTGGTAGGAGCTTTGTAGCTCCTACCAAGTAGCCCCAAGCAATCAAAGGCAGCAACTGACCTTGGCCTACATAAGAGGTTTTCTTAAGGGGCCACAGAACCAACACACCCAAAGGCAGGTGTCAGACCGCAACAGAGCACCACCTGACTAGCCCCAAAAGTGGCACACCCAAAGGATGGTCTCAACAAGTACACAAGACTGCAGGGGTGAATTTCATTCTGTAGGGTCAGCCCCAACATAGCAGCTCATATTCTGTGAGGATAGCCAATCCCCACAGCGAGTTAGCCCTGAGAGTCAATCCCACCCACTGACAAGTTAAGCAATCAAAGCTTAGCTACAAAAGGAGAACATACACATGCAACCCATACAAGGAATATGCCCAGAGCCCCTAGTGCATGTAATCAAGGAGACTGTGCCACTGGGCCACACAGGACCAAAGCTATCTGGCCAAAGCTAGTAGATGTAACAAATCTTCTTAATACATAGAAACAAAGGTAGATAGGCCACTAAAATGAGAAAACAAAGAAACATACAACAAATGGAACAACAGGGGAAAACTCTAGAAAAAAACTAAATGAAATGTAGGCAAGCAATCTACCAGAGACAGAGTTCAAAACACTGGTGATAAGAATGCTTAATGAACTTAAGGGGACAATAAATAATCTCAGTGAAGACTTCAAAAGAGACATAGTAAGTACAAAATATGACATAGAAACCATAATGAAGAACCAGTCAGAAATGAAGAGTACAATAACTGAAATGAAGTATACACTAGAAGGAATCAATAGTAGATTAGATGAATTAGAGGATTAAATCAGCGAGTTGGGAGACAAGGTAGCAGAAAACATCCAATTGAAACAGCAAAAAGAAAAAAGAATGAAGAAAGTTGAAGAGATCTCTGGGACAACATGAAATGTACCAACATTTGCATCATAAGGGTACCAGAAGGAGAAGAGAGAGAGCAAAGAATTGGAAATTTATTTCAAAAAATAATGACCGAAAACTTTCCTAACCTGGTGAAGGAAATAGACATACAAATTCAGGAAGGACAAAGATTCCTGTATAAGAGGAACACAAACAAACTCACACCAAGACATATCATCATTAAAATGACAAAGGTTGGAGACAAAGAGAATCCTAAAAGCAATGAGAGAAAAACAGCTAGTTACTTACAAGGGTACTCCCAAAAGAATGTCAGCTGATTTTTCAACAGAAACATTGAAGGCCAAGAATGATTGGCATGAAATATTCAAAGTGATGGAAAATAAGAACCTACAATTAAGACTACTCTATACATCGAGGCTATCAATTAAAATCGAAGATGAGATAAAGAGCTTCCCAGACAGGCAAAGGCTAAAGGAATTCATCACCAACAAGCCAGAATTACAAGAAATGTTAAAGGAACTTGTGTAAAAAGAAGGGGAGAGAAACTCCATAAATACTACTAATAAAATAGAATAACTATTTACCTATCAACAATCATTTTAAATGTAAATGGATTAAATGCTCCAATGAAAAGACATAGGGTAGCTGTATGGATAAGAAAACTAGACCCATACATATGCTATCTATAAAGGAACCTCCTCAGATCAAATGACACACACAGACTGAAAGTAAAGAGATGAAAAAAATATTTCATGCAAATGGAAATGAAAAAAACCTGGGGTCACAATACTTATATCATATACAAAGGCTATAATAAGAGACAAAGAAGGGCATTATATAATGATAAAGGGACATAATTTTAGTAAACATATATGCACCCAACATAAGAGCACCTACATATATAAAGAAATTATTAACCGACATAAAGAGAGAGCATGACAGTAATACACTTGTAGTAGGAGACTTTAACACCCCATTGACACAAATGGACAGATCTTCTAGACAGAAAATCAATAAGGAAACAGCACCCTTAAATAACACACTAGACCAGATGGACTGAATTAATATTTTTATAGTGTTTCACTCCAAAGCAGCAGAATATACATTCTTTTCAAGTGCACATGTAACATTTTTCAAGATAGACCACATGTTAGGCCCCAAAACAAGTCTCAATAAATTTAAAAGATTGAAATCACATCAAGTGTCTTCTCCAACAGCAATAACATGAAACTAAAAATCAACTACAAGAAAAATAACTGGAAAATACACAACACATGGAGGTTAAACAACATGCTACTAAACAGTGAATGGGTTAACAATGAAATACCTAGAGAAAAACAAAAATAAAATCACAACTCAAAATCTATAGGACACAGTGAAAGCAGTTCTAAGAAGGAAATTCATAGCAATACAGGCCTACTTCACGAAACAAGAAAAATCTTAAATAAACAACATAATTTAACACTGAAAAGAACTAGAAAAAGAACAGCAAACAAAACCCAAAGTGAGTAAAAGGGAGGAAATAATAAAGATCAGAGTGGAAATAAATGAAATAGAGCCTAGAAAACAATACAAAAGTTCAATGAAACCAAGAGCTGGTTCTTTGAAGGGATAAACAAAATTGATAAACCTTTAACCAGACTCATCACGAAAAAAGAGAGGGGACCCAAATAAATAAAATCAGAAATGAAAGAGAAGTAACTATGGACCTCACAGAAATACAAAGGATTATAAGAAAATATTATGAACTATTATATGCCAACAAATTGGATAATTGGAAAAATGGATACATTCTTAGAAACAGACAGTCTACCAGGACAGAATCAGGAAGAAACAGAAAATCTGAACTGACCAATTCCCACCAATGAAATCAAATCATTAATTAGCAAACTTCCAAGAAACAGAAGCCTTGGATTGGATGGCTTCATAGGTGACTTTTACCAAACATTCAAAGAAGAATTAACACCTATTCTTCTCAAACTATTCCAAAACTTCAAGAGGAGGAAAGTCTTCCTCACTGTTTTTACAAAGCCACTGTTACCTTACCCTTATTCCAAAACCAGTCAAAGATAGAAAAAAAAGAAAACTATAGGCCAATATTCCTGATGAACACTGATGCAAAAATCTTCAACAAAATATTAGCAAATCAAATTCAGCAAAACATTAAAAATATTATACACCATGATCAAGTTAGATATATTCCTAGGATTCAGAGTTGGTTTAATATCCACAAATCAATTAATGTGATACACCACATTAACAAATAGAAAGATAAAAATCATATGATCATATCAATAGATGCAGAAAAAGTGTTTGACAAAATTCACCATCCATTTATGATAAAAACTCCCAACAAAGTGAGACTAGAAGGAATATACCTCGACATAATAAAGGCCATATATGAAAAACCTACAGCTAACATTATACTCAATAAGGAAAGATTAAAAACATTTTCCTTAAGATCACTAATAAAATAAGGATGCCCACTTACACAATTTCTATTCAACATAGTATTAGAAGTCCTAGCTACAGCAGACAAGAGAAATAAAATGCATCCAAATTGTAAAGGAAGAAGTAAAACTGTTATTATTTGCAAATGACATGATACTATATAGAGAGAACACTAAAGAGTCCACCAAAAAACTGGTAGAGCTGAGAAATGAATTCAGTAAAGTAGCAGGATACAAAATTAATATTCAGAAGTAAGTTGCATTTTTATACAACAAAGACAAACTATCCAAAAAAGAAATTAAGAAAACAATCACATTTACAATTGCATCAAAAACAATAAAATACCTAGGAATCAAATTAAGCAAAAAGGTAAAAGACTTGTTCTTGGAAAATTATGTAATTGGAAAAAGAAATTGAAGAAGATACAAATAAATGGAAGCATATACCGTACTCATGGGTAAGAATAATTAACATAGTTAAATGGCCATATTACCCAAAGCAATCTACAGAGTCAATGCAATTCTTATCAAAATAACAAAGGATTTTTTCAGAGAACTAGAATAAATAATCCTAAAATTTATATGAAACCATAAAAGATCCTGAATAGCCATAGCAATCTTGAGAAAGAAGAACAAAGTTGGAAGTGTCATATTACTTGATATCAAAATATACTACAAGACTATAGCAATAAAAACAGCATGGTATTGGCATAAATACAAATACATAGATAAACAGAACAGAACTCAACAACAATAAAAAACAAACAATCTAATTAAAAAATAGACAAATCTGAATAAATATTTCTCCAAAGAGAATATACAGATGGCTAATAGATATATGAAAAGATGCTCAAGATCACTAATCATCAGAAGACAAGTACAAATTAAAATCACAATATGATATCACTTCACACCTGTCAGGTTAGCTATCATCAATAAACCAAAACACAACAAATGTTGGCAAGGATATGGGTAAAAGGGGACCCTCATACACTGTTGGTGGGATTGCAAATTAGTACTGCTACTATGGAAAACAGTCTGGAGGTTCCTCAAAAAATTAAAAATGGATATACCTTTTGACCTAACAATTGCACTTCTGTGTATTTATCCAAAGAAAATCAAAACACCAATTCGTAAAGATCTATGCACCCTATGTTCACGGCAGCACTTCACAATAGCTAAGATATGGAAGTAGCCTAAATGCGCATCAATAAACAGATGATTAGATAAAGAAACTGTGATACATATATAGAATGGAATATAACTCAGCCATTAAAAAAGTGAAATCTTATCACTTACAATGACATGGACGGACTTAGAGGGTATTATGCTGGGTGGAAGGTCAGAGAAAGATAAATACCATATGATTTCACTTATATGCTGAATCTAAGGAACAAAAGAAACAAACTAAATGAAAACAGACTCACAGATACAGAGAACAAACTGGTGATTGCCAGAGGGGAGAGGGTTTGGAGGACTGGGTGTAAAAGGGGAAGAGATGAAGAAGTACAAATTAGTAGTTATAAAACAGTCCCTGGGATTTATAGTATAGCATAGAGTATATATTCAATATTATTATAATAGTCGTTTAGTGCCAGATGGGTGCTAAAGTAATTGTGGGTATCACTTCATAAATTATTTAAATGTTTAACCATTGTATTGTATACCTGAAACTAATATAAAATAATAGTATTAAAAAAGTTCTGAATCTCTAACACAAATTAAATTCTAGCTGAGCAGATAAATCTTTCAATTTGATTAAATTTTGTGTAACCTAGTTGAGACATGCTAGTGAGAATGACAAATTAGACTTGGCCAAGATTCTCTAGTTAGCAAACATTGCAAAGGATATACACAAGATCAAGGATACATGCTGGTGTAAGTGGATGTGGCTTCTTGGTATATTCTTTCTTTCTCATGAAGACATTTGTCCATAGTTCAGAGGTCTCAGCAATGTTCAAAGTGAAAGGAATGTGTCAGGACAGAGGAACACAGAGATTCACAATTCTTTGTTACATTGCAGTTAAACAGCTTATATAATGTTTTAGCCTGGTTTGCCCAAAAAGTGGAGCCAGTAGCAAAGGCTTATATGCTCTTATGCCATCAAGGAGTACAATATCACAGAGAACATGTGAGGGACCAGAGGAGCAAGACAGGGAATAAGAGAGAGCCATTTGAGGTATTATATGATAACTGCTTGATCTCAATGAAACCACATAAATGGCTGCCTCTTGGGATTATCCATTGAGGGAGCATGGTGAAGAATTTATCTGCCATCTCTATTTCCCTGGATCAAAGTTTTGCTTCATGGGACCTTAATTCCCCTAGTACCCATGGGTTATATGTATGTGGGTGCCAGTGAGTCCCACAATGTCTTATGCCTCGGTGTCAACAGCGAAGCCTGGTAGCAGGAGGTGAAAATGAGAGAAACAGGTATGTGATTAAGTCCTGATGGATTGCAACTCCATTAAGTTGGCCAGAGTCCACAGAGAATGGGCCACTAGATGCTAGTTCAAAGGTGTGAGAGACAAGTAAGGCCTAAGAGTATCGGTAAGAGGTGTCTGGTACACAATGCTTTAGCCTTCCAAATTCCCCTTTGTGTGCCTTGTTGAGCCATCAGTCCCACTGAAGTTTCAGAGTAGGGGTCAAGCCATAGATTCCCACACTGGTTATTTTAAAAGTGTGCTTTGTGAACAATCTGTGTCAGAATTACCTGAAAGGAGGGGATCCTTGTTGAAATATATAGTTTTAAGTCTCACCACAGTTCCACTGACTCAAAATCTCCAGGGGTGGAAAGTAAGATGGGCATATTTAACAAGTAACCCAGGCAAATCTTAAGACCCTGCAATTTCTTAAAGATTGCTAAGAAAACACAGGGTATCAGATCTTTATTAAGTGAACTTTATTGAATCTTGCTCTACATGTTCAAAAACAGTATGTAACAGAGTAGACTCTGAACTAATATCCATATAAAGTAATTTATGTACCAGTTCCTGTTTATATCAAGAATACTGACAGGCTATTACCATTTCAATCCATTGACTATATTTTATTTAAAATGCCAAGTACTGAAGCTACTTTGGATACTTGAGTACATTTAACAACATCTATAACCATAGCTCTTAGGAAAACACTTTTGTTGTCACTCATTATTTTTATGAATTTTCCCAGAGCCCTGAGGTTAAATTCACAGATCTCAGGGCTCCATTACCTGGATGTTTCCCAGAGAGCAAAGGAAGAGTTATTGTAAAGAAAACCACCGTAGGGCAGCTTTATAGGTTTAAACTTAGAGCACAAAGAGGCCTTGAGTTAAGTCCTCAGAGTCCTAAATTTATGAGGACATATGGTCTGCTAATCCATCGCTGTTTTGTTTTTAAAATTTTTATTAAAGTATGGTTGATATATAATATTATATCAATTTCAGGTGTACAACATAGTGATTTGACATTTATATACCTTATGATGTGATCACCACACTAAGTCTAGTAACCATCTGTCACTGTTTTTTTTTTTAAAGTAAAAGACTTGTAGTGATTCTCACACTGCACTAGATAGGAGGCAGTCAATTCCTTTAAGAAGTTTAGATATTTACAGAAAGGGTGATTCATAACTTTCTTCAGCAACATATACCAGTGTTTGTTAGCCTCAGGATCAGTAATTTCAATGATTCCTTTGATCTACCCTGGATTTCTTTTTCCAGTGTTCAAACCCAGAGAAAACAAATCCTAGGATGGTGTGCTATGAACTTAATTGTAACTAATTTTGACTTTAATAGCTATAACTACTAGGTTAATTGTAATAACAACTATATGATACAAAAATAGTTTAGTTAAAAAGCCAATAAGGAAAAGAATGTGTATGTAAAAAAGCATGCAGATAGAAATCATGGAAGAAGAATATCAGCAGATATGTTCATTGAAGAATATTGCTAACTTGTTGGATTTCTTTGACCAATGTCACCATAAAAAATAAATTAATTTCAAAAAAGAAAGAATATTGCTCCACGGAGAGAGTTACCCCAGAATTGGACCTAAGATGCTGACACCATTGACTGCTAAAACATCTTGGAATGAAAGGGTATCAATGAATAGCAGGTTCAGATCTTTCAATAAAAACTAGATGAAATAATTTTGTCTTGTTCAGCATCAGGATTGCCCAACAAAAGAAGTGCTAATCTAGCATAGACACTTTACATTTGTTTTTAGTAACCATAACTCAGAAAGGTGGAATTTGTCCAAGGCAGTGTAAAAATTCCTTTAGGTATGGTTAGTCAAGCCACATGGCTACAGTTTGTTTACTGACATATAGTAACTATGAATTAGGTGGTTGTGTGTGTGTTTGTTTGCACTGATGAAATTTTGTGTTTATAAAACTTTAAAAAATCTGTTTATGTTAGGTTTTCAATTATAAAAATTTGTAAGTTGTTATATTAGATTCTCACTGCTCTCCTGTCCCCCATGTCCTTAGCTGTCTGCACAATGGAAATCTCTTCATCTCTGGCTATCTCCATCCTTCTTCCATCCCTTTGTCAAGAGCTGGGCTCTGCCATGGTCTTTGCTGTGCTTGCCTTGGCAGGAGCTGCATCAATCCAGCATTAAGACACGAAACGACTGGCCCTAGGAAGGCTGGGCCCTCTCACCACTCATGTGAGGAACTCATCACAGGACATGGAGCCTGGGAGTCCTTATGGCTACCATAATGGATAAACACCTTGAAAGTGTGAAGGAAAACTTCTGCATAATAGAAGATAGGAGATGTGCTCCAGAGGATATTTCATCTCCCTTTCCTCCCTTGTGGACTCTTCTGAGGTGAGGTGATTTCACAAGGCCTATCTGGAAGTCATTCCACACAACCAACCAACTGGCTGTGTTTTGCTGTGAAGCTGTGGCTGGATCAGTGACATGCTATATTATATTGGTGAACGCCCTCTCTTTTCCTTCTTGTTCTTGCTGTCCTGGGATTGCATGTTCCCATAAAGCCTTGGTCTGAAAGTTTTGCCACAGGCTTTGTTTTCTAGGGAACTCAAAGTAATTG
>NW_006439192.1:27578426-27618186 GCF_000325575.1 Pteropus alecto | reverse complement strand
GGATTGGTTTTTGAAGTTGAATTGACTGTCCAAAAGCAATAGGAACTCTACTGCTGGTGGTAAGTGGACTGTTAGTAACCCTGGCTTGCAGCGTCATCATGAATTATTTTTTATTGCTGTTGTAACAAATTACCATAATCTTAGTGACTTAAAACAACACAAATGTATTCATTTATTTTCTTAAATTTCAGTAGAAGTCCAACATGGGTCTCACTGGGCTAAAATCAAGGTGTCAGTAGGGCTGTGTTCCTTCTGCAGGCTCTAGAGGAGGATCCATTTCCTTGACTTTTCCAGCTTCTGAGGCTGCCTGCATTCCTTGGCCTGTGGCCCCTTCCTCTACATTTAAAGGCCAGCAATGTAACATCTCTCCGACTTTTCTTCTATTGTCACATCTCTCTTACCCAGGTAGAAAAAATTCTCTGATTTTGAGGACTCGTGATTCGATTGAGTCCACCTGATAATCCAGGATAATCTGTCCATCTCAAGGTAGTTAACCTTAATCAGATCTGCTAAATCTCTTTTCTCAATATGTAAAATAACATATTCACAGGTTCTGGGATTAGAATATGAATATCTTTGTGGGGGTGTTATTCTGCTAACACACATTTCAATTACTAAAGTTTTCACTTATGGTTCATTGAGAAATGCAGTTAGAAGGCAAGGCATTGATAGATGTGTTGCTGATGCACTCGGTTTTTATGGGAGGAAAAACATTTATAAGGATTGTGGCATGGGGTATCTACTTTTGATGGCATTGTTAGCTTTGTAAAAAGAGATTCATATACACATTTAAGCCATGTTCTGAAAGACAGAGTGTTCCTAAGCTGCTTTAAAGGACTCTTTTCTTGCAGTTACCGTGATTGTGCTGAAAATCAGGCTCAGCATTTAATTGCAAGGGTGGTAGAAGTGCAAGACATTGTACGTACCATCTCAACAGGTCTCCAATATAAAAATTAGGACTCTGGTAGAAAAAGATGCAGACTTTGAGACACACAATGGGAAACCTTAAACTCCCCCACTTGCTCTACATCCTTCTTGGAGGAATCAGCTCCTTTTCCAAAGGAAAACGTTCATCTCCTCCTATCCTCCACCCCCTGCCCCTCTGCCATTGCCTGGATACCATGTGTGGGCTCCAGGCTTGGCTGGTCCCAGGTCTGGCTATGATCCAGGCTTGCGGCTAGGAATAGGACCCTAGATTTAAAATATTACATTAATGTAGTAGATCACCTGTGCCCAACTCATGTAAACATGATTCAGCTTATTGTATCACGTACGTGTGGCAGAATGCCACTATTGTATTCTGATATACATGGAGCCCACATGGTCCCCTAATGGAGCAGAAGCACGCTCCCTGCAATAAAGTTGGTGTCTGCCATTTCATTCTGATGTTGGTCCCTTGAGTGTTCTTCCAACTGAGTGTCTCACCACTGAAACCTTCCCTTCTCGATCAGTTCAGTGCTGACACCATGCAGAGCCTCACATAAAATAGAAAATTTGTTTGTTGTCTTTAAGTTCAACTCCCACCATCCCTCATTGCCTTTAGGCCAATAACCAGATTCAGGTCTCAGCTTACCCTGAATAGGGGAGTATGAGTCTTACTTCAGGAAGGAACGGTCCTCACAAGGGAATTGCAGAATCTGGCTAAGACGTACCCAGAGGAACTAGGGAAAACACGTGGGGACAGATCCTGAGAATATTAGTCCTGAGTGGGGAGGAATGTAAGACTGGATAGGGAGAATTCATTGACAGAGGGGCACCCATAATTCGGGACTCAGATACCTGGTTCTTGTCTTAATAGCTTACTGGGAGGGCCCCTTGAGGCCTGAATTAGACATTAGCTTTCAGTAAATATTGTGGAGATGGCATGTTTCCTTGACCTAGGTAATGGTATCATTGAGGTTTTTAGAATAAATAGACTACGTATGAGTTGAGAAATCATCACATTCTCTTAAGTTTTACATCTCTGCTTATTTAAGTTTAAAGCTGTTTCTGAATTAGTAAATTTGAGACATGGGGCAAAGCAGAGC
Source organism: Pteropus alecto (assembly GCF_000325575.1). Lineage (NCBI taxonomy): Eukaryota > Metazoa > Chordata > Mammalia > Chiroptera > Pteropodidae > Pteropus > Pteropus alecto. The sequence continues at coordinate 27,616,159 of NW_006439192.1, read as the reverse complement.
TTCACTCAGTTGCTGACTAATTTATTCAACAAATATTCAAAGAAAACTTATTATATGTCCATCAATATACAAAGGTACCAATGACACAAAGGTCATTTGCCTCAAGGAGTAACTAATCTAGTACTGAAGACATATACCTGGGGAGAAAAATCATCTTCTACTCTCAAGGTCATGCCACTGTAAATTCTTTGGACATATGTGTCATGGCATATAAATTTCAGTGTTGTGGTCCTATAATTGCTGCTTCTCTGAAATGATAAAATAATAAAATCTCATGCTACAAACAGAAACAATTACATATGCTTGAATAGACTTCTAAAACATTTACTCTGAAGCCTTCGATTTGAAAAGACTCAAGAAGGAAAATTACAGATTTGGATAGTTGTTTCTTAAATATATTTGTAAAATTTCTTTATCTTTTGAAATTGCCATTTGGAAGCTATTGAATTGTTTTTCAAGAATCACTGAAAAAGCACACATTATTTTTGTGAATTTCTAATTGAAATAGATATGGGCTTAGAGGAATATGCTTTGGGCAAAAATCTCATTAATTCTTCATCCTTTCTGTTTTGAAATTAACAAAAAGGTTTGTGAATGAGGCACAGAGGAAGAAAGATGAATTTCTATCTTATTTCATTTCATCTGTCACTTAGACATTATAATTTTTTAAACAAAAAGAATTACTTAGTTTTTGATAATTTAAATCCTTGATGTAATTATTAGGTAGTTTTTCTGGTCCATCAACTTCATCATTTTTTCCCCATTCTTTTGTGACTTGCAGCTCTAAGTAAGCACCACAGTAATAGTTGAATAATATAATCAATCTGTAAAATATGCACTCATTTCGATGATTTTTTGTTCCAATTAAAATTTTGGAATATTGTTAAAAAGATGAATGTCAACAAAATGTTTCTGGCCTTTTTTTTTGTCTGACCACAGCCATCAGGTAAGCCAAGATGGGGGCTTACAAATACATCCAGGAGCTATGGAGGAGGAAGCAGTCCCATGTGATGCGCTTTCTTCTCAGGGTGTGCTGGTGGCAGTACTGCCAGCCTTCTGCAATCCACACGGTCCTCCATCCCACCCGGCCAGATAAAGTGCGCAGGCTGGGATACAAGGTCAAGCAAGGTTATGTCATATATCAGATTCGTGTGTGTTGTGGTGGCTGCAAACGCCCAGTTCCCAAGGGTGCGACCTACGGCAAGCCTGTCCATCATGGTGTTAAACAGCCAAAGTTCGCTGGAAGCCTTCATCAGTCTGTTGCCGAGGAGCAAGCTGGATGCCACTGTGGGGCTCTGAGGGTCCTGAATTCTTACTGGGTTGGTGAAGATTCCACATACAGATTCTTCGAGGTTATCTTTATTGATTCATTCCATAAAGCTATCAGACGGAATCCTGACATCCAGAGAGTCACCAAACCAGTCCACAAGCACAGGGAAATGTGAGGGCTGACATCTGCTGGTCTCAAGAGCTGTGGCTTTGAAAAGGGTCCCAAGTTTCACCATACTATTGGTGGTTTTGGTCCTGCAGCTTGGAGAAGGCGCAATGCTCTCCAGCTCTACTGTTACCACTAATATAAGTAATGTTTGTAAAATTCTTATGTAATAATTTAGGACAGTCAAAAAATGTTTTGGAACAATTCATGAAAACTATTATGGTAGATAAAGGGGAATCAATACAAATTTGAATGACTGTCGCAGAAGAAGCAAATTTATAATGTGGAAAATTAGCCATTTCCTTTACTAAACAATTTCATTCTATTTCTTTGCATGAGAGAAATGATTCTTGTTTGATTATATATAATTAAATAGGGAATGTTACATTAGGAGTGCTAAATTCTGGCATCTGTTCCTTAATGTGCTTTGGTTTTGTTTTGGCAAGTAATATTAAGAACATATTTTTTCCTATAATAAAAATAATATGTGTATTCATATATATGTATATTTAAGAAAACAAAGAAGAAGGTTATTCATAATTTCACCACCAAGAAATAACAACTGTTAATATTTTGGTATCTATTAGTCTAGTCTTTATGTATGTAACCATTTTATCAAGAGAACTTATATCAGTAGCATATACTCAGGAAAAGGCATAGTTTCCCTCCAATGCTTTCTAATGTGTTCTGTTACTTATTCCTTCCTGTTTGTGACAATATTGCTGACATTCTTCATAATTTTTTCATTTTCTCTCTTTCTTTCACCTATCAGCTAAGGTGGAAATATTTACACCATGGCAAATGCTACAAATGCAGGTCTTGCCCTACCTCTCCTATCCCCACAATTGCTTCAGGTAACCTAACACATTCAACGCATAGCATTTCCTTAATCTCAGGGATTGGTTCAGAGGTTGCTTAATCAATGTGATACTTGGAAAATTTACTGGGAGTTCTGGGACATAAGAAATCTCTCTCTCTCTCTCTCTCTCTCTCTCTCTCTCTCTCTCTCTCTCGCTTGCTCTCTCTCAGATGATGAAGAATATAGAAATAAAGACTGAACTTGTTGCTATCATTGTGTCGTATTGGGAAGTCATCCTTAAGAAGCTCACATAAGAGATAATGATAAAGTAAAGAGAAGTGTAGAGACATTGAGCTGAAGTCCCGAATAAATTACGTCCATCTGTACTAGCTTTGAATTTTAAGTAGTGTGAGCCAATAAATCTTGTTCAATGTTTGAGCCAGTTTGAGATGAATTTTCTGTTCCTAGTAAAAGCATCCTAACTGGCTCATGTGTGGATTAGGGAGATGGTAATTGGAGACTATCCTCATTTCCTTTTGTTGCACTATTTGGAACTCACTAGAATCACATGCTTTGTGTTATTCCAGAGTTATTTTAGGAAATAAAGACACAGTTTCAGAAGAAATTCACAGATATTTGAGGAGTATGATTATGAATTAAGTTTCTGCAGTAGTCTTTCAAGTGTGGACCTCAGGTTGTGTTGAATACTCAAGAATCTGTCCTATTAGTTTAGCTTAGTTTTGAGAGGACTTGATACAGCTAAGGAATACTTAAGAAAAGTTCCTAAGTGGTATGGGATCTCTGTAATAACAAAAGTCAGTAATGAATTCCAGAACTGTTATGAATTTATATGGCAAACCATTTATATGGTTTGAGCAGCATTTATTTCCACCTAACTTGATGAAAAAATATATAGATTTTTTCTCATGAAGGTGTTCAAATAGAAGTGGAATACGAGTTGAGATACAGGTTAAGAGCTACTATCTATGAGATAAATCTGGAGTCAAAATTTAGGAATATTCTTGTTGAATAGATCTCAAATTTTTTGAGACAAGTTTATTTCATTAGTTTTCATCAACTTATCAATATTTTGATACACTTTGAGTGAATAAAGTTGACAAAATTTTATGTGTGTTGCTGCTGTACTCATACTTTAATCCATCTATCACCATTGTTATCGTTAAAAATTCATGGAGAATTTCTGGTCAAGATGGCAGAGTAGGTAAACGCTGTTCTGGCCTTCTCTCACAACCATATCAAAATTACAACTGAACTTCAGAACAACCATCACTGAGATTGCCTGTACTCTAGTTTAACAGAAGTCCTACAATTAAAGACATAGATAATAAACCACCTCAAGATGGGTAGGAGGGGCACAGATGCACAACGGGCTGGTCCCATACCTGCATGTGGTATTAAAAAATCAAGAGAGATGTATTGGCTGCAGAAGTCCCCTCGGAGGAGCAAGGAGACTTGTCCCAGCCCCACACTAGTCTCCCCAGTTCAGGGTTTAAATGTCAGGAAAAGAAGTCCCCAAAACTTCTGGCTTTGAAAACCAGTGGAGATTATGGCTGACTGAGACACGGATCCGAGGTATTCCTCTTAAAGCAATTGCATGTGGACATACTTGCTTTGAACTCCAGCACTGCTTGAAAGGTGACACAAGGGAAAGAACTGAATTGTCTGGCTTTAGGGTGAGGACTGGAGGCACAGCTTTCTCCCAGACAGAAGTGCTGGGGCAGAGGATGTTGTTCCTTTATTGAACCCTCCCCACTCCCAGTATGCAGACAGAGGCAGGCAACATGTCTAAGTCTTAATCAACTTGGCTAACACTGTTTGCTCTGCTCTGGAGATTCCCTGAAACCCTGCCCCACCCTAGATGCTTCCAGCAGTTTTTCCATACAAATGACCTATCTTGGCTTACGCTATAGACTTTCCTAAAATCTCTATTGGTTCACAAAACCCAAGGTTTTGGGTGTGTCCCATATCTCTCAATGAGCAGCCCCAAGACTGGCACCAGAGGCAGCCAGCTTCAGTTTAGTGCAGGTGGTGGCCATTGGCGAATTGCTTGGTGGTTCATGCCAGGTGGCCTCGGGCAGGGCACAAGCTGCAGCTGAATTTGGCCTGCAGTGGGTTGGCACCCCTGGGTTGGCACCCCTGGAGGTTAGCTACAAACCTAGCCAGAGCACCACCCAGGGACACATATGAGGATGACACACAGAGGGCAGACTGAGCAGGCACCAGAGCCCTGATAAATTGAATCCTGCTGTGTAGGGTCAGCTCCTGCATAACAGTTCCTCTACTGTAGACATGGCTAGTCCTTACAACCAATCAGCCCGAGGGTCAATCCCTCCTATTGACGTGCAGACAGCGACCAAGGCTCAACTACCACAGGAAGGCACACACGACCCAAACAAGGGACACACCTGAAACACCCAGCTCAGGTGACCAGGGAGACTGCCACTGGGCTCTACAGGACATCTGCTACATGAGGCCACCCTGCTAAGACCAAGAGACATAGCAGCTCTACCTAACACATAGAAACAAACACAGGGAGGCAGCCAAAGTGGGGAGACAAAGAAACATGTCCCAAAGTGAAAGAACAGAACAAAGCTCTAGAAAAAGAACTAAATAAAATGAAGACAAGAAATCTACCAGATGCAGAGTTCAAAATACTGGTTATAAGGATGCTCAATGAATTTAAGGGAAGAGTAGATGAACTCAGTGAGAACTTTAACAAAAAAGATAGAAAACATTGAAATAGAGATGGAAAACATAAAAAAGAACCAGTCAGAAATGAAGAATACAATAACTGAAATGAAGAATACCTTAGAGGGAATCAATGGTAGACTAGATGGAATAGAGAATCAAATCAGTGATTTAGAAGATTAGGTAGCAGAAAACACCTACTAAGAATAACAACAAGGAAAAAAAGAATCTGAAAAAAATGAGAATACTTAAAGGGTCTCTGGGACGACATCAAGCATAGCAACATTCACATTGTAGGGATGCCAGAAAGAGAAGAGAAAGAGTACGGAATTGAAAATTTATTTGAAGAAATAATGACAGAAAACTTTCCTAATCTGGCAAAGGGAATAGATATACAAGCCCAGGGAGCACAGAGAGTCCCAAACAAGATGACTCCAAAGAGGCCCACACCAAGACACATCATAAATGAAATGCCAAAGGTTAAAGACAAAGAAATAATTCTAAAAGCAGCAAGTGAAAAGCAGTTAGTTATTTACAAGGGAGCTCCCACAAGGCTATCAGCTGATTTCTCAACCGAAATTCTGGAGGCCAGAAGGGATTGGCACGAAATATTCAAAGTGACGGAAAGCAAGGACCTACAACCAAGATTACTACCCAGCAAAGTTATCATTTAGAATCGAAGGACAAGTAAATAGTTTCCCAGACAAGAAAGAGTTTACGGAGTTCATCACCACCAAACCAAGTGTTATAAGAAATGGTACAAGGACTTTTTGCAACCCAGATTATTCTATCCAGCAAAGCTATCATTTAGAATCAGAAGGACAGATAAAGAGCTTCCCAAACAAGAAAAAGCTAAGACTTCATCATCACCAAGCCACTATTACAGGAATTGTTAGAGGAACTTGTTTAAGAAGAAGAAGGAAAAAGAAAAAATATATATATATAAAAAATATGAATAACAAAATGGCAATAACCACATATCTATCAACAATTACTTTGAATGTGAATGGATTGAATGCTCCAATCAAAAGATAGGGGACTGAATAAATAAGAAAACAAGACCCTTACATATGCTGCCTACAAGAGACTCACTTCTGACTGAAAGACGCACACAGACTGAAAGTAAAGTTATGGAAAAAGGATATTTCATGAAAATGGAAATGAAAAAAAAAAAAAAAAAGCTAGGGTGTCAATGCTTATACCAGACAAAACAGACTAAAATAAAGGACAAGAGAACAAGAGACAACATAGGACTCAATAATTCCTTTTCTGGGTACTTATCAAAACAAACCTAAGTCACTACTTCAAAGGGACATGTGAAATCATGGAATTATTTACAATAGCCAAGATATGGAGGCAACTTGGGTAACCATCAATAGAGGAATGGATAAAGAAGAGGTGGTACATATCTACAATGGAACATTACTCAGTCACAAAAAAGAATGAAGTCTTGCCATATGATCTCACTTACATGTGGAATCTAAGGAACAAAATAAACAAATGAAATAGAAACAAACTTGTAGATACAGAGGATATTTTGATGGTTGCCAGGTAGGAAGTGGTTTGGAGGGTGGGAAAAAAAGGGGAAGGGATTAAGAAATACAAATTAGTAGTTACAAAATAGTCATGGGGATGTAAAGTATAGCATAAGGCTGCAGTTCCCAACTTTTTTGGCATCAAGGACTGGTTATATGGAAGACAATTCTTCCACGGACCTGGGCGGGGGTGGGCTGCGAGGATGGTTTTGGGATGATTGAAATGCACTACATTTATTGTGCACTTTACTTCTATTATTATTACATTGTAATATATAAAGAAATAATTATACAACCTCCTATAATGCAGAATCAGTGGGAGCCCTGAGTTTGTTTTCCTGCAACTAGATGGTCCTATATGGGGGTAATGGGAGGCAATGACACCTGAAGTGTATTGCTTATGTCCAGTCTACTTCATAATCTCATTTTGGTTGCTATCATTGCAGAAAACCCTGCTTCAAAAAGATAGGATCTTGGATATGAAAGTAGGCTTTTCAGTGCTTTTGTGGCAAAGTTCAGGATATTCTGCCTGAACTTTAATCCAGAACGCATGGAGATCTGAAGTTGTCTCAAACATACTTTTAAGGCCACCATCATTTGTGACCTCAAGCAGTTGATCTTATGGCATGGACAAAGTTGATTCACTTGGCTTATTCACAAATGGGTTGCAAATCCATTCCTTCCCAGTTGGGGGGGCATGTCTTTTGTGGTTAGGAAGTAATGCTCAAGCTCTTTTGAAAGCTGAGATAGTTGATCATGCACCAGCTGGGAGAAAGGAGGCCCTGGCTCAATCTCTTGCGAAATCTCCGCTAATGTTTAAAACATGTCAAAAATCCCAATGTTCACTTGTTGCCCCATAATTCCAGTTTGGCTTTGAATGCAGCCACTTTATCTACCGACTTGAACACAGTTGTCATTCTTCCCTGAGGGAGGGATTGAGTTGGTTAAGCAGGTTGAATATGTCACACAAGTAAGCAAGTTTTGTGACCCATTCTGTGTCACTGAAATGTTGTGACTGTTTTTCTAAAAGAAATCTCTTGAGCAGCTCTCATAACTCAAAAACTCTGGTTAGTGATCTACTTTTAGAAAGTTATCTCACAATTGTGTATAAGACAGGATGTGTATGCTCTGCGTCCATCTCCTCACAGAGCTGTGCAAACAGACATGAGTTAAGGGCATGCACTTCAATGTGGTTGATCATTTTAATCACATCCTGCAAAATATTGTTAAATTTGGGCAACATTTTTTTGGCTAGCCAGTGTTTCTCCATGGATGACTCAGTGCATAGAATCACATTCAGAAGTGACCTCTTTGACCTGAGTGTTGAAACCAGAAAGCTGTTCAGTCATGGCAGCTGCTCTGTCCGTGCACATACCAACACAAAATGACCAATTCAGTGTTCCCTTGAATAGCTCTGCAGCTGTGTTATTGACTGGCAACAAAAGTGCACGTAACATACCCTCATACCCGTCCTCCTGAAAAATAGATCGCACAAAAACAAACATTGTTGTCTTATTGTCAACATCGGTAGACTCATCAACCTAGATTGTGTACCATGGAGACTATCTTACAATTGTGCCTCAATATCCTCTACTATTTCATCAGTTCATCTAGTTATGGTGCCAGCCGAAAGAGGAACATGTGCCACCTTTTGAACTGCAGCCTCTCATAAAATTTTATGACAAATGTCCTTAGCGGTAGTCAGGGTAAACTCTTCATCAATAGTAAAGGGCTTCTCAGCTTTAGCAGTGTGGTTAGCCACTAAGAATGATGTGGTGGACTTTAATAATTGCTTTTTTCTTTAGAAAAACTCCAAAGGCTTGTCTTTTTATGCAGGGTGCTTGGTCTCCTTGTGGAGAAGTAGTTTTGAAGGTTTCATGGCTTGTATAATATGTGGCCGGTCACACATACTATACAAAGCGAGCTTGAAGAATGTGAATCACCTGTTGCAATGAATCCGTAATTTAAGTAGGACTCTTGGTATTTTCTTTTCAATGCAGCTTTCTTTTTGTTGGCAGTCTTGGAATCTGCTGTCTCATTGTTGGGTCATTCCCCCTTTTCAATGAAGCTCTCCAGTGACATTTGTTGTTTACTCATTTTGGCTAGGGTTAGCTTGTGGGCTTACCAAAACTGTGACTAAGACAAGTGTGCAGTGTGGGAAAGAGGCATGATCAAAAGTGGTAAATAAAATAATGGGCAGGCCATGCACAGACTAAAATAAGTGTCAGATTCTGACTTAAAGCCTGCCACCAGATGCAGCTGTACAACTGAAGTACATCAACTCACTTGCCACTATAAAGCCTGCCACCAGATGCAGCTTAATTGTCACTTGCCGCTCCCTGATAGGGTTTTGACATGAGTCTGCAAGCAATTGATTTATTCTGATCTCTGTGAAGTCAAACCTCTCTGCTAATGTTAATCTGTATTTGCAGCTGCTCCCCAGCACTAGCATCACCACCTCAGCTCCACCTCAGATCGTTAGGCGTTAGATTCTCATAAGGAGCATGCAACCTAGATCCTTCTCATGCACAGTTCACAATAGTGTTTGCGGACCTATGAGAATCTAATGCCTGATGATCTGAGGTGGAGCTGAGGTGTAGCTGAGGCAGTGATGCTAGCTCTGGGGAGCAGCTACAAGTACAGTTGAAGCTTCGTTCACTTGCCCACCACTCACTTCCTGCTGTGCGGCCCGGTTCCTAACAGGCCACAGACCAATATCTGTCTATGGTCTGGGGGTTGGGAACCCCTGCTTTAAACTACACCACTGGCTTTCCAAAGACTCCAGTTTGCATACGGCAGATCATGGGACTTTTTGGCTTTCCTAATCACATGAGCCAACACCTTAAAATAAATCTTTGTATTTTATATATAAATACAAACATAAGCATACATACATACATATATACATACACATATGTATTTATTTGGGGGGTGTGCATTGCTGTGTAGTGAATATATCATTCTGTTTTGTTTCTCTGGAGAATCTTGACTTATATACCCTCCCCACACAAGACTTGGTGCACAACCAGAGCATTCAGTCTGTGAAGGGAGTGGTAGTAGTTTAGGACTCAGGCTCCCCTGGCCACCATGCTCTTATGTATAAATGCAGTCCTAGACCAGCACTCCCATTTGGAAGTCTCTTTATTGGGAAACCTTGAAGATACTTTTCTCCATTCTAACTCAGTACCCTGTACTTTATGACTTCCAGTCCTCCCCAATACCCCTGGTCCTAGGTCCACTAAACTGCAGAAGCCTTTTGCTCTGGGCTCCCCAGGCAGGAGAGCCATCTGTCCCTTAACTGGTGCACTGTTCTATGGGGAAAAAAATGAAACGGAGAGCTGACCACTTTTTCTGGTTTTAGCCTCTTGCTTTTACCATCACAGTGAGTGATTAAAGGCTGCACTCTTACTTTCATTTTGGCTCATTGTTTTAAATTTTCACTTGGACCACTTAGCCCTCTACTGCTCAGCTGGATGTGGCTCCTGACAACACGGTTCACAGCAGCAAAAACATTTGCCATAGATTTGGATACATCTCAGGTATAATAATGATAAAAGCCAATATTTATTGAGCACTTACTGTATGCCAGACACCATACCAAGCCCTTCACCTATGTGATTGCAGTGTTACTCTAAGAGTGGTCCAAGAACTAGTGGTGATTGACAAAATCTTCTTACCAGTTTAAGATGAGGTAAGTACAGAAAGTAAGAGTTTGTATTTAGCAATTTATATATTTTTAAGAGTATCATTCCACCCCAGGCTGAAAATTTTAGAAATATGTTCTTTCACCCCAGATGGATGGAGAAGCATTGTGCTATCTCATTTAATCCTTATAATGATCTTTTAGATACTTCCTTTGCCCCTCATTTACTGATGAATAAACCAAGCACAGAAAAGTTAAATAACTTGCTCAGGGTCATACAGCTAAGTGTATGCTAAGTATGGCAGTGCTAAGAGGTATGTCAGACAGTTGAGTACACAGCTGTTGAGCTTAACTCTTATTCTAGGGCTAGGTCTACTTCTCTTTTTATTAGCAAATGTCATGTACTGCCATATATGTGGTCTAATAATGGCCCTAAAGAGCTGCTTGTTTAGAATATCTGTAATTGTTTTTGTCCAAGCAAATTCAGATATGTATATATATACATACACTTGTCACAGTATATATAACACAATATATAAATTGTGTCACCTCCATAGCACAATAAAATGACGCTCTCTATGCAGTTTGGGTAAAGAGAAGTTCAGAGTCTTCACAGAAAACCCATCATGTTTCAAGATATCTCTTTGTGTTGGGTGTAGTGTTTTCAGAAATCTATTCTTGTTAGAATAAGCGCTTACCCAAAGCAATTTGCCATGTTCATGGAACCAATTTTCAGATTTATAATTCCATTTATTCCCTGTTCAAGGATTCTGTCTTTGTGTCATCACAACTGCCTCTGTTTCCTGCAGTCACTTCAGGCATGGAAATATAATTGTATGAATCCAAGTACTTCCCAATCCTAGTGTAAATAAATGCTGTATGCAGAGACCTAAACTCTGGGACACAGCCCTTTCACATTTTCTTATCTGTTATTCCTTGGGCAAAAAGGTAGATTGGGATCAAAAACCACAGCTTCATGAGAAATCCTTGGTAAGAAGAGGATTGATAATTGTGCAATGTATTTCTTTTGAGGAAGAATAAAAAATAGAAGTAATTGCAACTAACTATGGAAAAAACCAATAATGGTTACAAGTGGTCGACTCTGCAGAGTGGGCCTTTGTATAGACAGGAGTGGGAATGATATCGCTACTTTTTACTCTACACTCTGCTTGATTTTTTTAAATCACGTGGGGTTTTAAGTTACCTCCTCTCAGCCCACTCCTGAATCTGGCTGCAACATAGTAGATAGTTTCCTACAAGTTCTTACTTTGCTTTTGCTCACAGCATCTTGCCCCAAGCTTTTTTTCCCTTTGCTTTCTGCTCCTGAAAGTCCTTCAAAGTCATGGGAGCCCTCTTGGTCCATGCACAGGAACAACAAAGAAGTGGAGATGAATACAGTGCCTGGGACAATCTTTAAGAAAAGAAGATCAGAATATGTGGATCAAAATTCAGTCTCCTACTCTCAGGCTGGTAATTCTAGGAGAAATCTGAAAACTTGCAAAGATGCAAACATAATGGAGCTCCTGTTGCCCATAGAGCACTCTTGATTAAATAACTTTAAATTGAACTTTTCTCTTTCTTTCTCATACTCTATCCACTGCCCCCGACCTTGCTGCTTGCTGGGATCACCTTCTAAATAAACTACCCAAGTCCTTGTTTCAGGCTCTGCTTTCAGCAGAAACTAAACGATGCCAGGTCCTCATATGCAAACTAAGAATCCTGAGATGAGAGTTGCACTCTGATATTTCTAGACTCTGTTCTCTGCAGTTTAGTTAAAACACCTGTGGGTCCTGGGAGCTGCTGCTGTGTGTGCAGTCAAACCCGAATGCAGATAGCAGAATGGTTCCATTCACAGCAATCAATTAAACTATTACAGAAAGGTAAATTTTCAGTCAGATCTTGGGGGATCCTCTAGACTGACACTTCCTCTCCTTTCTGTTTTCTAGCTGATTCCATTTAATTGTTCTCCACAGCTTCTTAAGCACCTCTTAATACTTCTAACAGATCATCACGTATATGTCATCGGTTGAGTAAACAGCAATAATAATCCTCCAGTCAGTGCTCAGGATCACCAATGGGAGGTAAGTTGTGAATCATTTCCAATTATTTAGGTGTCCAACTTAGAGGAAAGGGCAATTATCATGAAATTCCTAGGATCTGCTTGATCCTTGGGTATCCACAGCCAATCCAGCTTCCCATTCTCCTCCTGGCCTCCTTGTTTAAGGGAGGCTTACTGGAGAACATCTTTCCTGAGGGTTCTGCTCTGGCTTTCTCTCTGAAGATCTCATAGACGAGTCTCTAAAATCAGGGTCTCTAAAACCAACGTGTTGTCTTGAGTTAGAGTTTAGTGAGCATCAGGAGTTAAAACAAATTCTGCTTTTTTCTATCACTTAAAAAGCAAATAATCTGCTTATATTTCTGAATTATATCTTAAAAACCTGAACCCTGAGACAGCAATATGTTTTTATGCCTTATAACAGCAACTGAAATGGGTTTAGACATTTTTCTATTATTAAATTTTTCAATAGAAGCAATAACCACATTTTTTTTTTTAAATTAAAGCAGTGGTGGGAAGAAGGAGCATGCTGTAATGGCTAAGGAGTTGCTGGGCGAAAATGCCTGGGTTGGGACCTTGGCTGTGACCTTGGATTCTTTGAGACTCTGCCTTCTTATCTGAAATGGGGTTAGTAATAGTACCCATCTCAGAAATTGTCAGGAGGATTAAATGACAATAATTATAAAGAACGTAAAATAGTGCTTGGCACATGGTAAGTAAGCCTCATATAAAAATTTACTACATAAAATCAAACATTTTCAAATATTTTCTACATTTTCTATGTCTATATGAGCATATAAACAAGAGTTTTCTCTTTATATTAGTATAATATGTAAATTAACCTGTTTCCTCCTTGACAATATGTCTTGGACATCTTCATTGTCAGTATTTAGAGATATATGAGATATATTTTTAATGATATTCCATTGTATGGATGTACAATAATTTTAACTAGTCATCTAAAGATTAATTTATGTTGTTTCTAATGTTTCTAATGTTGTTTCTAATGTTTGTTACAAACAATGCTATATAGGTGTGTGCCTATATTTCTGTACACTTAGGCAAGTGAATTTATAGAAATAAAATAAATTTTACTTTTATTTTACTAGGTAGGTATTACTAAACTGCCCTCCAAAAAGGTTTATCAATTTATACTTGGTTTGGACTCTTTTTGATTAAAATATGATGACTAAACACTGATTTTTTAAAAAAATATATTTTATATTAGTTTCGGGCATACAATACATTGGTTAGACATTTATATAATTTATGAAGTAATCCCTCGATTCCTCTAGCACCTATCTGGCTCTACACATAGCCATTACAATGCTATTGACCATATTCCATATGTTGTGCTCTACGTCCCCGTGTTTATTTTGTAACTACTAATTTGTACCTCTTCTTCTCTTCCCTTTTTCCACCTAGCTCTGCTCTGACAATCACCAGATTGTCCTCTGTATCTGTGAGTCTTAAACACTGATTCTTGATTGATGGGAATACATTTGGAATGCAGAGAAATGTGTCTGTGGCAATGTTTAATGAAATATTTGGCAACGAATACACAAATTGAGATAAATTTAGGTCTTAACATTTTTTAATAGGAGCTTACCTTAGGTACGAACCCAGATATAAGAATAAACAGAATACTACCAGCACCCATGGTCTTACCCTTCAGCTCATTAAAACTCCCCCAATTCATCAACATGCTCATAATGAGGGACACAGAGCACTGCTTTGGTCTATGTATGTGTCTCAGCATCTGGCATTAATAGATGAGCCCATATATCAAATATGGAGAAAGTGAACCTCTTTCCAACTATACCTTAGCTACAAAGATTATGAAATGTGCTAAAAGCAAATAGATGCTGGAAGTGTTCTAGAATGCAGGGTGTTAGAAAGTGAGGCAGGAGGCCTGAAGACCAAAGAGCTTACTGGCCTCTGACTTCTGGTGAAACAGCATTCCGTGCCTTCAGAAATCAGAAAGTTTTCCTAGATGCACTTTCTCCTGACAAGTGATTTCTAGCAGATGGGGATAATTCTTATCCATACTTAGACAGATCAGCTTTGTAGATGGTAAGGCTTAAAAATAATGGACCAAGAAAACTTCCAAAGCGATGCTCAGGAAGAAAGAAGTTCCACACAGAAAGCAGAGCCATTAGTAAGGGAAATAAAGGATGATTCAGAAGTGGCAATGTTGGTGACCAGTGCCTTAAAAGTTGGCATCTAGATGGGGAGAAAAAAATGGCGTAGATGATAGAGGCTCTGGCGACCAAATCAAAGTTGCGACGGAAACAAGCAGCAGCAGCAAGGAAAATTCACCTGAGATCTAGATGAACGAAGCCATACAACTACGGAGAAATCCAAGAAAGCACTCTGCGACGGCAGAAGATAGGATGGGGCGAGGACATGGGATTGCTCAGTCCCAAATGGCTGACTGAGACGGAGGCTGCAGCAGCAGCAGCAGAAGCCTCTTAAAGGGACCAAGTCCGTGAGCGGATTTTTGCGGTGATGGACCTGCTCGTTCTGAGCACCAGTGCCAATTTGGCTGCAAACAGGGGGCACCATAGACTTACAGGGAGACGTTGTCATTGAGGTCAGAGGCGGGACTTACTTGGTACAGAAGTGCCGGCTGTATCCATTGTTCCCTGTGCAGCCCTCCCTACTACCAGTGCACCAGACACAGTGCAGCCATAGATAAGAAGTCATCAAACTGGATAACAAAGGTCGCTGCACCCAGAGGATTCCCTGAAACCCCGCCTACCCCAACTCAGACCCCACCCAAGCCACATCCAGGTGTATCCTCAGCGAGTCAGGTGCTCCTTGCTAAGACTCACACTGGTGGAGCCAGCTGGCCTCGGTTTCTGGTGTGGCCTTTTCAGGCAACTATAAGCACAGCATCTGTGGACTGCTTGCTGAATCTTAACAGGTGGCCAAGGAGAGGTAGAGGCCTGCAGCTGAACCCCTTTCAGGACTGTGCCACCGGACATCTACTTCACAAATCCACACTAATAAGACCAGGAGACTTAGGGGCTTTGCTTAGTACAAAGAAACAGATATGGAAAGGCAGCCAAAATGGAAAGACAAAGCAGCAGAAATCATATGACAGAACAGAGCAGAGATCCAGATATAATGGAGTCAAGTAATCTAACAGATGCAGAGTTCAAAACACTGGTTATAAAGATACTCAATGAACTTTTGGGAAGTGTAGAGAACTTCGACAAAGAGATACAAATGGAAATGGAAATTATAAAAGGGAATTAGTCAAAAATGAAGAACACATTATCTGAGATGAGAAGTATATTAAATGGAATAAACAAAGGAATAAACACAGTGAATAAAGAAGAGGATCACATGCTTTATCTAGAGGACAGGAAAGCCAATCAGGACACTCAATCGGAATGACAAGAAAAAAGATGCCAAGACTATAAAAATAATTTAAAAAGGATATGGGACACTATTAAGGGTTCAAATATTCATCTGATCGGTGTACCTGAAGAAAATTAAGATTTTGAACAGCTGTTTGAAGAAATAATGATGAGAAGCTTCCCTAGCCTAGTGAAGGAGATGGGTATAAAACCCCAGGAAGCTCAGAGAATTCCCAAACTCAAGGATCCAAAGAGGCCCACACCAAGACACATCATAATTAGAATGCCAAAGTTTAAATACAAAGAAAGAATATTAAAAGCAGCAAGAGAAAAACAGGCAATTACTTATAAGGGAACACCCATACAACTGGCAGCTGATTTCTCAAAAGGAACTATGCAGGACAGAAGGGCTTGGTAAAATATATTTGACAGGATGACGGCCCAGGATATACAACCAAGAATAATTTATCCAGCAAAGCTATCATTTAGAGTTGAAGGACGGGTAAAGAGCTTCCCAGACAAAAATAAACTAAAGAAATTTATCACCACCAAGCCAGAATTACAGGAAATGTTGGAGGGACTTCTTTAAGAAGAAAAACATGTATCAAAAACAGGAATAAAGAGTGGTAACAACTACATTCCTATCAATAAGTACCTTAACTGGAAAAGAATTAAGTGTTCCAACCAAAAGATAGAGTGGCTGAAAGGATAAGAAAATAAGACCCCTACATATGAAAAAGAAGGGAATGGAAGAAGATATTGCTTTGATGGACCTATAAGGTATTTAAGTCAGACAGAGAAAGATAAACACTATACAATTTCACTTATATGTGGAATTTAAGGAATAAAAAGAACAAACTAATCAAAAAACAGACTCACAAATGTAGTGAACAATTTGGTGATGGACAGAGGGGAGGGAGTTTGGGGGGTTGGGAGAATGGGGTGAAGGGTTAAAGAAGTACAAATTAGTAGCTGAAGGATGGTCACAGGGATGGGGAGCATGGCATAGGGAATGCAGTTAGCATTGATACATTTTCTAGGTGGAGGGTCAGGGGAGGGAGGGAGCAATCGGGAGGATCATTTTACTAACTATATAGATGTCTAAGCAATGTATTGTATACTTGAAACTAGTAAAAAAAAGGTTGGCATCTAGAAAGGTTTGGGTAATTAGAGGTAAAATACAAACATTTCTGGTAATACTTGGCACTGATGAACATAACAGCTGGGGCAGCTTGGGAAAGATATTCAAACTGAACCAACAAATCTAAATTGTGGGCTCAGAGAGTTTGGGAGAAAGTGATTGAAATGTGAGGCTTGCTGGGCAAACTCAGGAAGCACAGCTCCCTACAGACTGTGGAAAATGTGGGGTGGGGTGAGTAATTTAGCTTGTATGTAGGGCCAATGGGCTGATAGGGCGGTAAGAAATGACAATGGCATTCAGATGACAGTCTGTCTGGGCAATGACTCTCTGTGGCACCATGTTACCTTCCCGTATGCAGTCTTCTCTTTCTGACTCTTGAGGTCACTTCCCAGCATTGGATCTGTGGGCCAGGCCCAGAGGCCAATTTGTGGGGCCAAAATGAAGGGTACGGCTATTTGTTGGGCTGATAGAGTCACAGTCATGTTGCTCAGGAGGAAATAACCCCCAAGTGACTTGAGAAGTCAAACCGATTAAGGGGAACAGGGAAATAATATTGGCTGAAAGTACTAAGTCTTAGGCACTATGCCTAGACCTTTATACAAGTGATTCTCTTTAAGTCTTTCAACAAACAGAAGATAGAGGTACGCTTGCTTGAGTAGATGTTAAACCTACATAAAGGTCGTCACTCAGATGACAAAATGAAGGAAGCACTGACCTTTGGGAGGGGGGCTGGTAGAGGGACCTCAGGACCTCATTAGTCTCTGTCAAATCCCAGATGCTGGCTTGTAGGGCAGAGTAGAGGTAATGTGAGAGGTCAGCTAACTGTCAGGTAAAATGGTTTGAGAGTCAGTGCTGCAAGTGGTTATTAGAACATGTGCTCTGGGGCCCTATGTGGTCTACCTCTCACTCACCATGGGACCTTGGGTATGTCACCCAAACCCTCTGTGCCTCAGTTTTCTCACTTGTAAAATGGGGCTCTCTCACAGAATTATTTGAATTAAATGAATTAATATATGTTAAGCACTTGAGCAATGCCTGGAACATAATAAGCCAATGTGTTAATTGTCATTAGTAATTTTTACCAAATAGAGACTAAAGAAGGCCACCAGTAAGTAAAATAGCTAACATTTATTGAAGACTTACTGTGTGTTTATCTCTTCGCTAATCACTGTACCTGCATCTTCACCTTAAATGTCATCATAACTACTCAACGTGTGGTCAGGATGCCCATTTACAAAGGAGGAAACTGAGACTTAAGGAGTTAAGTACATTGCCTGAAACTACACAGCTTGCAGGTGGCAGAGCCAAGTCCATGCTTTTAAGAGCTAAGCAGGAAGCCTTGGAGGGAACATAAAGAAGACAGCCTGTGGATGTGTGAGGAGCAATCTCTATCTTTACTAATATTATATTTGGAAGGGGACCAGACGGAGGCAGCTCTTCAGAGAAGTGTGAATAGTTTTGTTCCTTACTTTTTTTGGCTCTTCACTTTGCCATCTTTTTCTAGTGAATGATCATTTTCCTTATGTGCTGTACAGTGTCTTTCAAACTTGGCTGTACATTCAAGTCACCTGGAGTCTTTTCAAATCCTGATTCACAGGTTCACCCCAGACCAATTAGGCAGAAACCTCTGGGAGTGGGACCAGGCACTAGTACCTTTTAAATCTCTCCAGGTGATGCCAACATGCATCACTGCCCTACAGCTTCTCAATCTTAGAATCCCCTTTGAATCATCTAGGAATTTTTTAAAGCAGTGCCCAGGCTTTCCTCTCCCTGAGATGGAGTCACTTGGTCTGGGTTGGCTCAGACATCTTGTTGTGTAAAAGATCTTCAGACAGTTTGAATGTGCAGTCAGATTGGAAAACCATTGTCTTAAATGACACTTTGAGTAGCAGCCCAGGAAAAAATACATAAGTTATTTTTAAGTAAAAAAAGAGTTAGAAAGATAAATTTGAAGATGCATATATATCACTGATTTATATATTTGTGGCTGTTATCTTGATTTCACATCCTATATTATTCTTGTGGTAAATCTGTCAATAAAGAATCTAATATATTGAGATTCATTAGAATGAGAAAGGTCATAAAGTAAATAACACTGACATTTTCATAAGACATAATCCAAGGATACATTTGGGAGGACATTGTAAGAGCTATTGGGGTATGTACAAAATGATAATGAAAGCACCGGAGAAGTAAGATCCCTCTCTTGTTCTCTTTGATCATTGTCACATACCATGTAACTTTCCCGACACTAATGAGAGCTGCTGTTTTGTCACATCATCATAAATCTAGCCCTTTAAAGTCTGTTGAACTTATGAAGAGTCTCTGTGGTGATCATGGGTGGAGATGAAATGCCAGATTCCAGGGGTGATATCGAGGGTAAAACTGAGCCCACATTGTAAAGGTGATAAGCAGGCTGGGGTCTGGGGCTGAGATCATCTTTATCAGGAATGTCCCAGCCTCCTCTGTCTTCCCATGGCTGGTACCTAGCCTGATTATAAGGTAAGTTATAAAGTGGGCAGTGAGTGTTTAATATTCCTTTTTCTGTCTGTTTTCTCCCAACTCCCTTTACCCACCCAGAGCTGCCCTGAGAGGAGGTAGCACAGTCAGCAGTAGAGGGCCAGAGTTCCTAAACTCAGTATGACATTGTTTGCCCTGTGGCTTTGGATAAACCCCTTACTTTGATGAGCCTCAGTTTCCTCATCTATAAAATGGGCCAATAGCACCTATTTCAATGATTTTCATTAGGATTAGAGAAAAGGCATAAAAGGTCCATAGTAGGTGCTTTGTCAATTATACCTGGGAGAAAGGCTTTGTGGGCCACACAGGTCCGTGCTGTAGTGATGGTTGACACTTGGGCCAATGGAGCAAGAAAAGAAGTGTTAGGTTACATCCCTCTGTCAAATTGGCAAGTCATTCTTGCTGGTTTCCATGGAAATATGAAAATTAATCTGGATTTCATTTCACAAAAAGATGAATTAGGAACTCAGAGTTTCTGGAAGAAAAGTGTTCATCGCATTCAATTTCAATTGCCAATATTTTTGGCAAATAATGCCGAAAGATTGTTTCGTTTATTTTACTAATTGAGTATATTGGGGAAAGGACTGATACACATTTTAGACAATCTCATTTGTAGCAATATACTTTCTGATATTTACTTTGGCTATGGGCATCAGTGGAATAGATTCCGGTTTTATTAACTTTTTGGATAGGAAATATTCTGAAAGTTAATTTGTAAATCAGTGATTTGGAATTTTAAGGACATTTTCTCTCAGAAAACCAGCTTTGTGTGTACAATGCTATACCAGTTTTTAAATGTCTTTGTACCATAATGTAACTAGATTAATGATGTTAATTAATTCTGTAATTCACTGTGGACTAGGACTCACAGCATACAGAATGGAAAAAAGGACTTGACTTTGGCATTGACCTGTGCCATGCAAACTTCTGGAATAGGTGAAAAGTTCACCATTCACATGCTCTTACTTCTTTTCTGCATTCCTTGACTGCTTTGGCTCCGTCCTCTCATCCTAAGACCTCAGTGTCCTAAATGCTGACCAGATGCCCCTCCTTTGGCATCTCTCTCCAGGATAACCCCCACCACCACCCCCCTGCTTCAGACTACCCCTGCTGCCTCCCTCTGCTGGCCCTGTGGAAACATTGCAGCTGATCTTGGCCAAAAGTCAGAAGGTAGATTCAATTAATTCATACTATTGTCTGAATGACTGATATCCTTGCCTGTTTATGGAATTATTTTTTTAAAAAAGAGTCCCCTCCCCACCAGCCTCCCTCACAGGAGATCAAGCAGGCCTGAGAACAGCCTTCATGGTCTGAGAAGGGGAGCCCGGATCATGGTCAACAATTGCCTTTGGGGACACTAAAGTCTCCCAAGGAATGTAACAGAACAAACGGACAAGTTTTGAACGCCGATAAGATGTGCATTACTGATGGGGGCGAAAGATGGGTAAATATTATTCTTCTAACACTTTCAGGTCTAAAATACAATCTTAAAAGCCCTCAGAATCCAATATGAAAATAAACTTATTTTAAAATAAACTTTGTGCCATTTTTTCCCAATAGAAAAACGCATTTCAGGCCATTGACAAAGTGAAGTAAAAAAACTCAGACAATTTGGAAAGAAATTGCTGGTAGCCACAAGAGAAGCAATATATCCCATCAGGGAGCCTCTCTTGGGTTCAGTTCTTTTAAGCCAGGCACCCACTCCCCGCAAAGTATGTCCCCCGGTTGTTTAGAGGTATTGCTAATATGAATATAACCCTGTGTCAGGATCGACTACAGAACTCAGAGGGGCCAGTGCGAAATAAAAATGTGGAGCCCTTGTTAAAAATTATTAAGACTTTCAAGATGGTGACCACAGAGAATTAAACCAAGCTCGGCTCTTCTAAGTGACTGCACAGGTCACAGGTCTGTGAAGTCGGCTCTACCCCACGTTAAAGGAAGTGGAACACTACCTCTTGTCTTCTGCTCTGCTCAGAGCTTTTGAGGGTTCTGAGTCTGAATCTCCAAGAACAATACAGTGAGCAGAATTTCCTTAATCTGTAGAAATGGGTGATTGGTGTTCTGCAGCGATCCTTTTGGGATGCTCAAAGCTGTTCTTGCTTAACTTTAAACTCCCATCCTTCTGTTTTACAAACCCCAATTTTTAAGCTCCAATATCAATAGAAAGAGAAGAAGAGGGCAGAAAGGGAATTCGACAGGTGGGCTGCGGTGCAGGGCGTAAGCTCCTTGTCCACGAAGGCCATTTTGGCATTTGAGTCTCTGATGAATTGAGTGTCGACCTGAGTCTCCTTTACTGTTTACTTTCCATAGCTGAATAGTGACTTTTGCTGAGGTTGGGCCCTAATGCACTTCAGATCTGCTCTATTCATTCTGTTCTCTGCAAGTCATTGCGGTCTCTTGATGACTCCTTTGGACAAGAAGGTAAAATGAGCTCTGAGTAACTGCTCAGTCTGCTTCCTTGCTGCCATTGCAGCCAGATGTGAAGAGAGGGGAACTTGATTAAAAGTGAGAGAGAGAGAACAGGAGGGCTTCCCTTAATGGTGTTTTGATATGTATGTACAAAGGCACCCTTCAAGAACATCCAGAGTAGGAGGATTCACAGAGGAAAATGTGGAAAACATAAGACAAGGTGTCTTGCTTCTACTTCTGCATGTCATTAGCAATTGCTCAAATTTATGTTTGGTTTTGAAGTAGTCTTCTAGCATGGTAATAGTCATCATTTCTGGCACTACTGCAGCCACTCTGCTCCGAAAGGAACCAGGCCCCTCCCTTATCCCAATGTCCACTCTTGGTCCCTTTGGAGAAATCTGTTCATAGGAGATAAATACGTAAAAGAGTCTGTAATATACTTTCCCAATTGTATTTCCCAGTGAGAGCTGCTTTGCCTCAAAATTCAGTTTATTTTTTTTTCTAGGGAAGACTCTGTCTCCTTTACAAAAATTAAAGAGAAAAAACTGCTTAAATATAATTTTGGGGAGAATACACAGTTATGAGATCAAAATAAAATGTATCCTGGAGCCTATGTACTTAAAAGTTTTGAGTTATATGGGTTTTTAAGTTAGTAGTATAAGATTTAAATTATAAAATGGCATATTTGTTGGTACAGCTGTGACTGAGATGGCGATGAGTGGCCTGAGGGTCCCGAGATGCTGCTCAGCTTGCATGAAACTGAATCTGGAGATGACTGAGAGAACTGTATCCTATTTCATGACCAGTCTTCCTCTTCATCAGTGGTTAGGTAAATATTTGTGTGGGGGAGGTTTTGCATCTCAGGCAAAGTTAAAGCAAATTATAAATTGACCTCTGGAAGGCGACAATTCAACCCAGGAGTCCTAAGGGATAAAACTCAAAGTTGACTCATTGGATATTAGGGTTCTAGTCACACCACTCCAGTGAGCCCTGTGCCTCATAAGATTTCAGGAAGTGAGTCCTGGGAGGGGCAGGGTGAGGGGTTAGGCCATTCTTGCTACAGGCCAGCCCAACAATTTGAGGAAAATCTCTCTGTCTCTGTCTCTGGCTTTGTCTCTCTGTCTCTCTGTCTCTCTGTCTCTCTCTCTGTCTTACACACACACACACACACACACACACACACACACACACACACACACACACATTAACCATGGTGATATCTAGAATCACCACCAATACCTCCTCTTAGAATAGCTCATCCATATTTCATTTCACTTATTATATAGGCCCATTTTTGTTTTCCTATAATTTTCTGTCCTTGGTTTAATTTGGATGATTATGATACATCTAGCAGAAGTGAATTCAGGTCAGAGAACATTTAGTAAAAGGCTGCTTGTCTGCTCTGGACACCAAAATTGTGACTAAATTTGTCATGAGAGAGCATCCAATCAAGAAAGTTTATGTTGCTCTGTTCTTGAGGTGGTTCTTTAGCTTGGCACTTCAAAAACAAAGTATTTGAACTCACATCATGGAAAGAGAACTGCACCCTTTACTGTACAGCTAATGTGCATAAATATCAGTGGAGTAGGCTATTTCATCAG
This sequence comes from Pteropus alecto, assembly GCF_000325575.1. NCBI lineage: Eukaryota > Metazoa > Chordata > Mammalia > Chiroptera > Pteropodidae > Pteropus > Pteropus alecto. Next base: position 27,592,946 of record NW_006439192.1, on the reverse strand, counting down.
AGATTAAAACAGGTGCTTTGGTTCTCCCTTGTAAGGGAGGTCAGAGGCACCTTAACAGCTTGGGGAATGAGTGACTGTCCTCACCAACAGAGGCAAACTAGCTGGATTCTGTGCTTATCCCTTTTATTTCAAGGGCTGCAGAACCCAGTGTAGATGGAAGAACAGGAAAGGCAAGGTTGTCATCAGGCTCAAAGCTGCCCCCATATTCATGTCTTTACTGATTCTCCAAGAGCAGTTAGGCCTGGGGTCAGAGGGACCACTGTGACTGGGAATCTTCCCTTCCACATCTGGATTAGTGGTAGGAACCAAGGACCTATTCCCACTGCTCAGATTGGCGAGGCAAATGCCCAGCACTGGGGCTTGTGATTACTCAACCAGATAAGTAGATGTCCCTTGGGAGAGGCCGTCCCATGTGTGGATGCTCTGATGCATCTGGTTAAGGGAGTTGGGCATTGGGGCTTGAGTTTCCTACTCTGGGAATGGACCTGAGCTGGGGTGGTTGAGGAGAGGAAAGGACAAGAGTGGCTACAAGAGAGCAGGTACTTCTATAAATGTCCTATTTCTCTCTTAGAAATAAATGAAAGCCCTCTATGTTGTGTTTGGCCAGGGAATCGTTTCTGTTCTGGGTCGGATTCTTCCTGAGATGTCTCAGGTCTCTAGATTCTCTTCTGCGTGCTACATATTTCTTTTCCCACACCCACCTACATGGGTATGGTTTTCCAATGTCGGGCCCACAAATCCTGCTCTGCAATGGCATCTGCTTTGGGTTTCCCTTAAGGATCTTATTTCTCACATACATTGCTGCAGAGGCCTTTTGCTCGTTTGTTGTTTGTTTTTTGTTTTTCCTCTGAAACACTTTAAAAAGAATGCTGGCTGCTTGTTTTAATTATTGTCTATTTCCCTGAAACAGTTTCTTATTTGTTTGTTATTGTGGCTTTGCTTTTCAAACCTGAATATTCTCTGCTCTGTGACTCTTGTCTGATAGCTTGCAAAGGAAATGGGGTTGTAGACCTCTTTTGGCATGAAGAGTTCCTTCTGACTGGAACTGAAAAGAGGCCTCCACCGAGCACAACTATGGAAGCCACTTTGTCTGTGTCACCCATTAATCATTTTGGTGGGGGTTAAACTGAAGTGTTTAACCATGTTTGCTCATTGTAGTGCAGAAGAAACTTAAAAGCCCTTGAACGAAAGCAGTTCTGAGCTAGTAGGAGACGGTTCAACTACATTTGGTCACATGGGAGCTGTGCCTCTCTCATTTTCTGATGACTAGAAATGCCCATTTCAATGAAACAAGGTGAAAGAGTATGGCCCAGATGCAAGATACCTTTATATATTTTTCATATAACTTATAAGACCTCAGGCACATGGCCATCTTTTTAGTTTTTTTCCCTTGTCATGCCATTTTCCTCACCCCAGTCCTTTAGTCCAGCCACTCTAGACCAATTCCTTCCAACTTCTTGTCTTGTTCCTCTGCTCACAAGTTTCCCTCTGTCTGTTACTTATACTTCAAGCCTGTTCAGTGAACCCCCTTTCATCTGGCAAGACCCTGCTCAAGGGTTTAACAGTTTGTCCTGACCTTTTCCTCCGTAAGGTGGCTCCTGTGGTAGTATGTTCTTCTAATACTGAATACCAGAAATGCTCTATTGTAATTGTTTATAGTTGATTTCTATAGACTATGAAATAGTATAGCGGTTAAGAGCACTGCCCCTGAAGCCAGACTACCTGGTTTGAAGTTCTACCTCTGCCGCTTTGTGTGTAGCCTTGAAGAAGTTACTTAACCTCTTAGTGCCTCAGTTTCCTCATCTTTAAAATGGGTATGATAATAATAACACACTTGCCTCATAGAGTTGTTGGGAAGATTAAATGAGTTAATATAAGTTAAGCACTTAGGATAGTGTTTGGCAAGAAGTAAGTGCTGTCTAAGTTGTTTGTGTTTATTACTAATCTGAAAGTTCTTTGTGGCCAATGATACTGTGTCGTTTGTTTTGGGCCCACAATGGATGGTCCCTGGTGGGAAAAATGTTAGTAGAATAAATGAATGGTTAGAACACCTTCTGTCTCTGAGTCCAACATCATTTCAATTGCAAACATATTCCTTGAATATGAAAATAATGGCAGAAATGATTCTGAGAAATAAAAAAAACATGATGAGATAGATGAGATAAAAAACATTCACACCCACCACCTGTGAGCCAAATTGATCATCAGTACTCAGTTACAGTCTCTGGAGCAATCCCCAGGTAGGACCTCTGGTCTAGAGATCAATGTTATCAATTTCTCATTTTGCATTTCCCATAACTTTACCAAGTGAGACTTTTCACATGTACTGAATGGTGCTCTTAGTTTAACTTGTCAGCTCTCATTAGTTCATTTACTCCTCTAAAAGTATCATGTCCATCAGACTGGCTAAACATCTGCACAGGTGTCGATGGCTCACATGAGCTTGTCTTTATATCACAGTGTTGCCCTTGTGAGTTCAGAACATTTTTCTGTACAGTTAGTTTTTTAGTAACTCCATCCAGCATGGGAAGGGCAAGAATATAGGTGATAAATTCTTGATTATCCTGGTACATTTTTATTATTATCATTATTTTTTTTTGGCCTTCTAAGATCACAAGCATCCATTAATTATCTCTTCCATCTGCTGCTAGTTCTTATTCTGTACTCCTGCTTTTATTCATGTTGTCATTTGCCCAAGTTCATTTTTTATTTCAGCCTTATCCTTTTGACCTCATAAGCTCAGACATTTACAAAATTTAGCACCTACTCTGTTTCTATAATTGCTGTCTGACTTCAGGTCTTTATTATTTCTTGACTAGATTCCCTTCTAGGCCCTCAACAAGCTTCCTTATCCATTTACACTGCTGCCAGAATGTTTCTATAAATCAAAGTTCGGATTATATTACATGATAAGAAAATCCTAGAAAATTGTACTTTCTGAATGCCTACCATATTAAGACATTATTGTGACTTGTATTATATTTCCTATTATTTGAAGTGATTAAAATGCCCTTAATATAACTACTTACTGGGCATAGAGGTGAAATGTTGACAAACCAAGGTAATGATAAGGACCCTGAACTGGAACAGCTCACACAGTGTTGAAAGGAGAAGAGGGGCCATTGCTGTCAAACACTGCTGAAAGGTCCAGTGAGATTGGAACTGAGAAGTGAACATTGGATTTGGCAATGTGGAGGTCAATTTGTCCAGAGTTGTCGGGGGCAGACCTGATTATAGTGGGTTCAAGAGAGGACGGGAGAAGAGGATTAGAGCCAGTAGTCTGAATGACTCGTGTAAAGAATTTTCCTTAAAAGAATGAAGAAATTGGGAGGCAGCTAGAAGGAAAAGTGGGATCGAGAGAGTTTTCTTTGAGTGCGCGCAGTAGTTGGGATGCTTAGGAATATAGGCTGGGAATAATGAATTCAACATTAAGGCTTTTGTCTGATTTTGAGGTACTGAGAGAATGTCAGAAAATTTGAAGCCTAGAGACATTTAGGTGCACTGGTGAAAGATTTAAACTGTTTGAAGAAAAGCAGCAGCTAACCTGGTCTTCCCTGGGTAGGGATGAGCCAAGCTCCTGGAAGTTTGCTGTGTGGGAAACTGCAGAGAGAGGGGTGGATTTTGCTTGTTCTGGAGGCCCCTGCTCTGCCTCGGTCCTGTCATTAACAGTGAGACTGAAGACCAATGAGTAGGAGATTTAATTGTTTTCCTTGAAGCTTGTCATAACAGATTATGGAAACAATATAATTAAGACATACTAGATGCTTTAGAGAATTATTACAGACTATAATAATAGTTACTACTTATTGAGGCACTGTGCTAGGTATTTAATATACATTAGTTTTATTACTTACAACAATCATGCAAGGCAGGGTCTTTTACCTTTATTTTATAGATGAGGAGCCTGATGTTCAGGCTAATGTAGTGACATCCCTGTCACTCAGCAGGGCCACCATTCAAACCTGGTCTGTTTTCCTCAAAAGTTTATACTATGCAACACTACTTGTTTATTGATTTTGGTAACTAGGAGTTTGCTTAACCTTTTTTATTTTGATTAATTTTTTATTTTAATTTTAATGTTTATTTAAAAATATTTTTAATTTTCCAATTACAGTTTATATACAATATTATGTTAGTTTCAGGTGTACAACATAGTTATTAGACATTTATAAGTTATCACCTCAATAAGTCTAGTGTCCATCTGATACTGTTAGGTAGTTCGTCAGGCATGAGTGACAGGAGTGAAGGCCCAGCTCTGTAACCACAGAAACTTTCCTTGAAGACCTTCCTTAAGCACCTCCTAGAATTATCTCCCTTTTAGGGTTATAAATTACCCCAAATTCTAGAGCACAAAGGCCATAAAAGCTGCTGGCCTAAACCAGCTACAAACACATGCACAGAAAGTACTGACCATAACTTCAGCCACATTATACCATCATTATAATATCATGACTATGGCTAGAAGTTCATGAATCTAATTATAACAGACTGAATTCTGGGTAAGCACATGCACAGTAGACAAAATGTTTATAGCAGCCAACTTTCAGTCAAAGTGACATCACATACGGATCATCTAGGACCTCCCATCACGCCCAAATATAAACAGACCTTCCCATTTCTGCATTGTTACAGCATTCCTGTCCTGAAACCCGCCCCTCCCTTTAGGGTGTACTATCTTATCTCTTTATCTCCTGAATTCCACAGGGCTGCAGCCTTCCCTAGTGAGGCCTGTCTAATTCTAAAAGGTACTTTCAATAAATCTTACTTTTTCTCGATCTTGCCCACTTGTAAATCTTTACTGTGTCGGTGGAGAAGAACTGAGGAACAAACACATAATGCCACTGTCTACTGTACTCCACTATCCGTCCTCCTCCTCCCCCATGCCACTGGGGTGACCCCAAATTTCACTACTCACCTCAGCAGTGACAACACCATCCATAATTACCAGTATTATTGACCATATTCCCTATGCTGTACTTTACATCCCCTTAACTGTTTTTATAACTGGCAATTTGTACTTCTTAGTTCCTTCTCCCTTTTCACTCATCCACCCAAACTCCTTCTCATCTGGAACCATTAAAATATTCTTTGTATCTCTGAGTCTCTTTCTGTTTTGCTTGTCTGATATTTTAGATTCTATTTTTTAATTCAGCTTTTAACTCTTAAGGTAGCAAGTGGAAGAAGATTCTGTAATTGTTGTATAAACTAATGATCATACATAGCAGTAAATTGCTCTATTTTACCTTATTTTTCCTAGACAATAAAACTTAATATTCTGAAAAGTGAAAAGCAAAGATGCCTTTTGCATTTATGTTTATATTTCTAGGTTATTACTTCTCTGTCTTTTTTCCTCCTCACTGCAAAATTCTAACTTTTAAATCTACCCTCAGGTGGCAAACCTCTGGCTCTCTTCATCCTCTAGACTGACTTGTCTGGACTTCCTTAGCACCATGGTGCCGTTCTTAAGCAGGGCTTCACACAGAGTTCCTATTGTGAATGTATTATGGCTTTGAATAAAGCAGGAAGAAAGTTAGATTTTGTTTCCATTCTGATTTCAGAGAACTTCTAATATAAAGATAAGGCCAGAGGCCTCAGCAGCCCATTGGACTGATGTTTTAAAGCTCTAATTTAGTGACTCTCAGATTCTTTTTGAGGATAGTGTGACAGGAATGCTATGAAAAGGTGGACTCAATGTCAATGAGTCTGGGAATCATCGTATATGCTCTTCCTCTTTTGAAGATTGATAGTGTATTAAAAGCTAAGAAGTCACATAGAATGTCATGTTCGGGTTTTCCTGGAAGCAAATAGGATGCAATAAGGATTCAAGGGTAAGTAATTTATTTGGGCAGTCTAGGAAACAGCGGAAGAGAACGGAAGCCAATAGTGTGCATTATCAAGCCACTCTTTGCTGTGGGAGACTAGAGCTGATGCCTGAGGGGAAACATTGAGAGACAATGTAAAGTGCCTACCTTGTAACTATCCTGCCTGAGGGATGAAGGAGCTGGGGTATTTATACAACATCTATTAGTCTTCCAGCCTGTCACTGGCAAAGCAGCCTTCCAGGCTTTAAAAATATCCCTCAGGCAAAGAGATGAAGGTAGTGGCCATTTCAAGTTAGTCGGATGAATAAGAGGCACGCAAAAGTAGACATTGCTGCTATGGAGAAAGTACTCTGTTTACTTTGGTTTAACTCAGGATTTCCAATCCTAATTTGGTATGGAATACTTGTTCCTCAGCACACTTATAAATGTGCTGTGGGATTCCATTTTGGGAAATGTAGGTTTACTATGGTCACAAATTTAATGCACTATACAAGAAGCCTAAAGGAATGAAAACTGACTGTTCTATCACCAGGGCACTTATGACGTTCTGGATCCGCTGTGTGCCATACAAAGACTTCACATGTGTCTGATACAACTGAGGAATTGATTTTTAGAATTTAATTTAATTTTATTATTTAAAATTTGAATCAAAACAAATACATGTGGCTAGTGGCTACTTTACTGGATTTTGCGATCCTAGAAGCATGCTACCTCCATGACTGGGAGATTGTCTATCTTTTCAACAGGAAAGAAGAAAGACAGTGGGCCCAGCTGCTGCTGGCAGCCTTCTTGTAACCATGAAAGCTAACCTGGGGACCTAGGGGACATCAGAGTCAAATGAATGAATAAACTGTAGGCAAACAGGACTGGAACTCTGATCATTTTGTGCCTGCAGCCCTACTAACTATCTGTTGACTTTCTCTTATGTTATCCAATAAACTCCCTTATTTGTTTAAGCAGTTGAATCAGGATTTCTGTTCCTTGCTGATGGAACTATGCCCTCCCTTAGTAAGTTGCAGAATTAAGTGCCCAATATCTGTAAGGAACATTTTCTATTTTATTCAAAAACATTTTCTTGTTTTCTTTAAATTTTAAACATTTCTTAACATCTGAAATGTTTTAAACACACATCCGAGTCCTCTAATGGTCCTTAGAGCTGTGTCCTTGTTCTCCTCTTCTTACAAATGTTCACTGACTTCTCTCACATCAATCCAGTAAGGGACCTTATAATGTTTTTTAGTCTTGTTTTTGTTTGTTTCTCTCTGATTTTGTTTCTTTTTTTGTTCGTTTCTCTCTGATTCTATCAATATTCTAATATGAAGGATCACAAAAAGTCATCTTTTCAAAGAAAGTAATGACAGGAATTGCAAAACATACCACCCATAGGGAAATCTTTTTCTTACAACAAACAATAATGCTTATGGTATGTTTTCAAGCACCATGGAAAGCAGAATGGAGGAAGGTAAATGGGGACCAATAATATTCACGAAGGGGGGTTTGAGTAAGGCTGAGGCATTGAGAAGGAAGGTGGGGCCCAGGAAAATCAGCAGCCGGGCCCAATTCTTCCATTGCTCTTAAAAATGGAAGCTTGAATAGAGATCATTAGTGCTCTGCTCTTATGTTTTGAAGCCCTGCTGAGACTGGGGGCATAAGTTAGAAATGACTGCAAATCCTATGCAATAAACAAAGAAGTGCTGAGTGCTGTGAAATGCTAAGGTTTAGGAACAGGGTCCTGGGAGCATGACTGGCCAGGTTTTTAGAGAAGGTGTAGAGTACTTAGGAAATGAGGTTGCTATAAGTTATAGGGATGACAGATTGTCACCAGATTCTATATGACCTTCTCAGTCTGAGCCAATTGCCAGTGGAGGCAGAATTACTCTATTTGGCAGCATACAGAGTGAAACAGAACAGCAGTTTTAGAGGCCTGATGATATTCAGATCTTATACTTGTGCTGTTACTTTTTAATACTGTAGGCTTTATACATGGTTGGATCATGACTGCTTTGGAGTTTAATTTTGGAGTATCTAATTTCTTATCAATATAAGAAAAGGAGACTTGACAGACATGATCATGTTAATTATAGTTTTTCCACAGTTCAGGCAACACCATCAGTTGTTTTCTTTCATATCTGCATTAACCTTTTCATGTCTTTCTTTATAGAAAATCAAAACTTCACTACTCCCTGTATTCTTAGAAAGGAACCATGGAGGTTAACCAAATGGTTATGGCTGGTCATTGCTTTAAGAAGGGTTAAAATAAAAGGTAAGAGGTAGAAACAGGAGAAGGAAGCTATATTTTATGCCTCAGACTTGCTACCTAATTTCTACCTGTATGAGGGTTGTATTAGATAGTTAATCCCTCTAAAAGCAATATTATAAATTACGACCGTTTTCCTGGAAACCCTGTGAATAATATAAAAATACTCAAAATTTATTCACAAAAATAAAGGAAAAATATGCAACAGGGGTAATATTTTACAAATAACTAGAAGCATTTAAATGTTTCTTTTTGTTTGTTTGTTTTTTGTTTTGTTTTATTTATTTTTATTATGGTGACTTTGGTTAACAAAATCCAGTAAGTTTCAGGTATACAGTAAGATATATATATATATATATACACACTGCATTGTGTGCTCACCGCCCATAGTTAGATTTCTTTCTGTCATCACATATTTGACCTCTTTTACTGCATCTACCTCCCCACTCCAACCTACCCCCCCACCCTCTGGTAACCACTAGCCTACTTTCATGTCCATGAGTCTCTATTTGTTTGTCCTGTTTGTTTATTGTTTAGGTTATGTCCCACATATACATGATAGCATGTGGTTTTCAACTTTTTTCTGTCTAGCTTATTTCACGTAGCATGATTATCTCAAGTTCTATCCAGGTTGTCGCAAATGGCAGTATTTCATCTCTCCTTATGGCTGAGTAATATTCCATTGTATATACGTACCACAACTTCTTTAGCCAATCATCTGTCGTAGGACACTTTGGTTGCTTCCATGTCCTGGCCACTGTGAATAATGCTGCTATGAACATCAGTGTGCAAATATCTTTTTGGATATGGGTTTTCGAATCTTTGGAGTAAATACCCGGTATAGGGATTTCTGGATCATATGGTAGATCAATTCTTAGTTTTTTGAGGAAACTCCATACTGTTTTCCATAGTGGCTGTACCAATTTACAGTCCCACCAGCAGCATATGAGTGTTCCTATTTCTCCACATCCTCTCCAACATTTGTTATTACTTGTCTTGTTGATTATAGTCATTCTAACAGGTGTGAGATGGTATCGTATTGTGGTTTTGATTTGCATTTCCCTAATAGCTAGTGATATTGAGCATCTTTTCATATATTTGTTGGCCATTTGCATGTCCTCTAGGGACAAATGTCTATTCAGGTCTTCTGCTCATTTTTTGATTGGATCATTTGTTTATTTGTTGATATTGAGTCATATGAGTTCTTTGTATATTATGGATATTAAGCCCTTATCAGAGGCATTGCTTGCAAATATATTTTCCCTTTTGGATGGTTGTCTCTTTACCATGTTGATGGTTTGTTTTGCTGAGCAGAAGTGTTTTAGTCTGAGGTAGTCCCATTCATTTATTTCAGCTTTTACTTCCCTTGCCTTTGAGGTCAAATTTATAAAATCCTCTTTAAGTCCGAGGTCCTTGAGTTTAGTTCTATGTTTTCTTCTATGCATTTTATTGTTTTAGGTCTTATATTCAGGTCCTTAATCCATTTTGAGTTAATTTTGGTGCGTGGTTATAGAGAACAGTCCAGTTTCACTCTTTTGCATGTGGCTTTCCAGTTTTTCCAGCACCATTTATTGAAGAGGCTTTCTTTTCTCCGCGGTATATTTTTGGCTTTTTTGTTGAAAGCACAAAGAACCCCTAATTGCTAAATGTTTCTTTTAAATAAAGTTCTTCCTGTACCTTTCATCTCTCCAGTACAACCAGAAATTTTGAAAATAGACTTGTATAAGAGAGAATTCCCTAGATTCATCTAGCAGATAAAGAACCAAGCCTGAATGGTATATATCCAGGGTCACCCTTCTTACTTTGAAGGCTGAGAATTCTGGTTCCTGATTGCAAAGGAAAAATACAAAGCAGGAAAAGTAAAAGACAAATACCACCCTTGTTAATTATAGAGAGCAATAAGAAAGACATGTGGAAGGATCAATTGTTCTATGCAATCTATGTGAACAAGGAACAGGCCTAAGATATTTCTGTTGTTATTACATATTAGTTCAAATGCTTTTTAATGAACATTGAGTGAAAGTTATGAGATCTGAATGTCTGATGAGTGGAGAATGTTAGTGAAAGATGTAGCATTTGCAAATTATCATGGAAAGAATATTATTTGCACATTTCACTTTTAATATATATTTTTTTCTGATTATAAATAACTTATCATCATTGTGAAAAGAAAGAACTGTAATCTCATCATCCAGAGCACTCAGTATGCTTTAGTGTGTTTCTTTCTGCAATTGCTTTAAAGGAAATTCTGAGACACCTCAGGAGTTTCTGGGATGTCTATAAATTTAAGAAGAAAAATTAAGAAAACAATTTAGATTATAACGAGAAGTAAAATGCAAATGACTTCACAGTCCCCATCATCTCCTATTGTTTTAAGACTGATTCGAGGAGGAAAATAATTTTCCTTCTACTCTTCTAAGATCTTCTTAGAAGATCTACTTTTCTGGCTGGACTAATAGTCAAATTAACATGAGACAGATAACAGGAGAAAATGACCAAATTTATTACATATGTACATATGGGGGGTTCTATAAGAATATGAGACCTGAGGACAGATCAGGCAGTTAAGGCTTATATACCATCTCGAGATGGTATATAAGGGGAGGTTGTGGTTTGGGATTTCAAAGAGCAGGAAGGGAATTCACGTGGAGATGGAAGAGCAAATGTTTGGTAAACAAATGTTCACTGGGACACAAAGAGAGGACTTGGTTCAAAAAAGCTTTGCTAAGTTCCCTGATGTCAATCACACACCAGTTCGTATTAAACTATAGTTATATATGATAATAGCTCCCTGGAGCAATTCCTCTACGTAAATTCTTTGGGCAGTAAGGGGGAAGGTGAGAGGTTTTTTTCTGTCTTTTGTTTCTTAAAAATAACCAGCTTAAAATAATCAATATCCCAAAAGGCATATTTTGGGGTGGCAAACTTTACTTCCCCTCACTGCTATAAGAAACGACCCATTATAGAGAGAATTAACAAATGAAAACTAATGCACCAGCATCAGGGACAAGTTGATATGACTATAAGTATATAAACACCTTTGATTATAGTATGAGTTGTATTAAAGAAATACTCAGTAGATTACTTTTTACTTAAGGTATCTAATGTTCCTGGTCTAAAATAAATTTAATTTTTACTGTTTTTTACATTTATTTCATTATTTCAGTGACTTGGAATTTCCTTAGAGTTGTAGGTTTGGGGAAATTAAATTGCTTCTTAACAAATGTTGACTTTAATAAGTTTCTGAGTTTCATTTTGCATGAAATTGTTAATAACAAAATAGAGGAATATAGTAGAGACCAGTGGTTCCCAACCTTTCCAAGAAGAGGTCCTCTTTATGATGTAAATGATGTGACAGACCCCTCGCATAGTATTTATTTACTTAATCTATAGTAAATATGCATATGGATTAGTGTAGTCTGTGAAATAATTACTTGATTTGAATCCATAGGCTGGGCTTCAGCTATTTAATTACTAGAGAAGAACAAGCAACTTGTAAAGAATGGCTCTTAGTGTGGGAAATGGAAGTATATCCAGAGGTCCTCCTCCTCAGGAATCCTCCTACTCCTAGAAACATCTTTGAGTCTGTCTATTTCAAGAATTTTGTCTTGTGAGTTCACTTTACTTTGGTCACTTATGTCAGGCCTGAGCAGGAAATTGCATCCTTGTTCTATGGTTCTGTGACTCCCTCCCTTGCTCTGTAGTAAACATCCACTTAAAGTCAAATGAAAAGAGCCCCTTGGATGACTCTCTGTTGGCCCTGTTTTTATTGTTACATGAGAGCCAAGTGACTCAGAAACGTCTCCATAATTTAGTCAACGACTCACCTGCATTGGTTTTTGAGAGCAATAATTCAACTTCAATAGGATCCTGCAGATTTCCCAATGCAGCTGAGAGAAGGACTAGAATCACATTTTGAGTAGATATTACATTGTTGACACTTCTTTTGATTTCTTTTAGGGGCACAAATCCTGCAGCTTTCTGCTCTGTTTTTCCTGGGGATGTAACTGTTCCCTGCTATTATTAGTTAAGAAATGAGAGAGGTATTCTGTTGGCTCAGTCCATTCATTGCTAGCTGGGGAACATTTATGGCACAGTTGTAAAAATAGTCTGTGGCTTTTATTGAGAGAATGATCTTTCCTTAGGCAGGAACAAAAACCATATTCTCTCCAGCAGACAAGCACTTACGCAGTCAAAAAGACAGTCACTTTTTAGCTTCAGAAAGGATACCAACTGAAAATAGGTTTTGCGATGCAAATGTTGTGCCAATGATTAAACTATTTTGAAGTGCAAAAGTTTCAGAGTGGCTTGGCAGAGGCCCGGAGTCCTCCTGGATGTTCTGAACATGTGCTGAAATTCTAATCTTACTCAGTTTTGAAGGTTGCCTTTCTCACACTGAACACAGTATCATTGTCAAGAGAGTTTAGAAACACAGTGCTTTAAAATTTAACCCCTTCTGAAAATAAGCCACTGGGAAAGAAGTCAGTATGTAACAGAGTGAAATGCTCAGAATCTTTGCCTCCATCCTGTTCAAGCCTGTTTTGTTTGCATGGCTTCAGGTTAATAATTTCTTGCATATAGACATGCTAATCATTAGAGGAATTCTGCTTGTGGCTTGAGTTTTACAAAAATAGCCCCTTACCAGAAGGTGCCTCTCCTGAAGAGATGAGGGAGGTATGTACAAAAATAATGATTGCTTATCAAAGATTTGTAGGAATCTTGTGACCAGACTCATAACAACTGAAGTCAACAGACTAAAAACAAAGAGTTTTACAATCTTCCTTGGACCCCTGCTGGCATCCAGATGTCTGTAGTTGTCAATCACTTCTTGTCTCTCCCATTTCCCCTTTATTTTACATAACTGAAGTCTGAACTTTGTACTTGCTTAAGATGGATTTGAGGTACCACTAGGTCTCCCATATTCTAGGTTGACATCTTCTTGATCCATAAACCTTTCCTTACTCCAAATTCTGACATTTTGAATTTTGATCTTTTGAAGTATCAGGCATACAGATTTTGGACTGGTAGTAAGTACAATGTTTCTGACTCTGGGTTTGAATAACAATTCCATCACTTATTAGCTGTGTGAACTTGAGCAAGTTACTTCATTAAACCTCAGTTTTCCCCCACAAAAAAGTGGAGAAGATAATAGAAGTTACCTCTTGGAGTTGTTGTGGGAGTTAAATAAGATAAAACACAGTGCCTACCATGGCACAGTGGTAGACCAAGTCATGCTAACTATTATTATTCTATTATTAGTAAACTATTTGAAAGTAGCTGGTATTTTGTATCTACTCTAAGTTCCAACTTTTTACTTTTCTTTCACGCCTTCTAATGTCCCTTAGCCAAAGACCACACAGAACACACCTGTAATTGAACAAGTTGGGTTGTTCTTTGTTGCAGGGAAGGAGAACATAGGCTATGGGAAACCATGGGTGTCTCAGTAAGAGGGTTTTAGAAAGAGACTTTAGAGAATATGGGTTTTGGTTGGGTGCTGGTAGAAAGCAGGGCAATTCTCTGATAGAGTATCTTAATGAATCTTTTCCATAGAGAAGGGAAACTGGGATAAAGTTGTTATTGGTAAAAAGTGGCAGTCACTTATTTTGGCCAAGAGAGGGGCTGCTTGGTATTTTGTGGGTGGCAATGTGACTTGTTTTTGCCTATGTTTTGCCAAAATTATGAAGTGGCCTATTTCATTTTTTTCTTTGTGGTTTCAGAGCAGCCTCGTCTGAGGCTAGTATTCTTGGAGAGTTTTATGTCTACTGGGGAGACACATGGTCTGACTGTGAGTGCTGGGCCAGCTTCTTATTGTCAGGGGCTGCTCTTCTTTTTCTCTCAGCCATTATAACTAGAATTCTAAAGTAAGTTCCAGTAGTTTAAATAAATATCACCTCTTTCTCTCATGAAGAGTTGAATGGTATCCTAGCCAGGTTTTCAGGAAAAAGTCATCATTCATTTATTCATTCAACAAAGATTTTTTTTTTTAATCTACTACAGGCATTGTCCTTTATTGTGGGGCTCTGATGATGAACAAGAAAGACAACATATGTGTACTAAGACCTTACATTTTAATCAGGGAGACAGACAAACAAAGAAACAAAGGAAGAAACCAAATATTTTCAACTCCTGTTAAAGTGCTCCCAAGAAAGTAAACAGGTTGTTTTGAATAATGAAGGAGGGGCTTCTATTTAGAATAAAGAGAAATATTATAGAGGGACTGGTGAGGCTTTTATGGAACAGCAGAGTCTAGAATTCACATTTCCTACACCATAGCCTGTGTTTAATTTCTTTAAAACAAAGCATCTCCTTGAGTTATGTAAGTTTAGGTCTCTGATGGTACACACATGAACACACACTTTTTTCTACAGGTGATAGCAGACTTCCAAAGATATGAAAAAATGAGATTTTGTTCTCATGTAAAAACATTTGGATTTAGGAGTC
>NW_006439192.1:27570062-27578403 GCF_000325575.1 Pteropus alecto | reverse complement strand
GGGAAAAGTCTAGGATGATGCTGAGTCTTTTAAAAATTTGCATTTGTAGTAGGGGGGATTGTAATATACTGATTCATCTTGAAATGGTGATATGAGAAATTAGTCAATTGTGGAAGATATTTTGAAGAGAAAGTATACTTTTTCAATTACTTTAATTATTTGAACATGGCCAAATGAAATAGGCCACTTTATAATTTTGGCGAAACATAGGCAAAAACAAGTCACATTGCCATCCACAAAATACCAAGCAGCCCCTCTCTTGGCCAAAATAAGTGACTGCCACTTTTTACCAATAACAACTTTATCCCAGTTTCCCTTCTCTATGGAAAAGATTCATTAAGATACTCTATCAGAGAATTGCCCTGCTTTCTACCAGCACCCAACCAAAACCCATATTCTCTAAAATGCATGGCAGAACAAGTCACATTGCCACCCACAAAATACCAAGCAGCCCCTCTCTTGGCCAAAATAAGTGACTGCCACTTTTTACCAATTACAACTTTATCCGAGTTTCCCTTCTCTATGAATAAGATTCATTAAGATACCCTATCAGAGAATTGCCCTGCTTTCTACCAGCACCCAACCAAAACTCATATTCTCTAAAATGCATGGCAATACATTTGCAAATCCACTGTTTCGTCTGCCTTCTTGCAAATTAGAAAAAACTTGGACTTAATTTTTCAATTTCTTCTATTTTTCTTTGAGTATCAATTAAAATGAAATAAAATTTCTTTTTCTTTTAAGGAATACATAACTTATTACTTAAGATATCTTAACACCGTTGATTTTTTTGAGTTTTATTTAATATTGGGTGGCCTCTCAAGAAGCCCAGGAACAAGCATCAATGAGCTAAGTATTTCTGAAAGTGATTAATCTTTTGTTATATGAACAAATATTCTTATTTATATCACTTAAAATAATTGATGCACTCAAGTTTAAAAAGAGAATTTATGTTACACAAACTTTTTTCCCTAGGAGTGCCTAATATCAAAGCAGAAGTTCATTTTATTAGAAGAAATTCTGTCTTCTGATTGTGGAAACCACAATCAGGAAGTAAAAATAAAGATTACTCTTAAAATCATATTACTAGTTTTAAAATTATAGGTTTAAATTAAAAAATAACAATATTTCTTAAGATTTTAATTTCATTAATTCTATATTCTGCTTAATGTAAACTTAAAATCATTACAGTTAGAAATTGACATAGGATGGAAAATTCAGTAATCTTAATATTAGCCTCTAGCATGGCAAATCCTTATCTTTAGCAAGTCTTTATTTGTCTTAACCCTTTAAACATTTATTTAATTATTTTAATTTTCTATTGTAATTTCCTGGTATTGATAATTTGCTGGCCCTTCTCTTTTAATTATTTTAACTGATAACACCTAAATGGATTGGTCCAATACCTTTGGGCAGGAAGAAGAGCAACAAAAAGATAAAGGCTGAAAAGCTCAATCCTTCCTTAGCAATGAGGGATTTTTCTAAAAGCTACCTGGATATTTACTTATTCATCTAGGGATGGATATCTCAGCATATTAAGAGGTTACTTTTTAACTTTCTGTCACTAACCTTAAATGTCAACTTATGTACCTTTATAAGGTATTTATTAAGCAAAGCATGCACTGACCTTTGATAGCAACTTGAAGTGGTTGAGCATTAGATTGTGACAAATACAGAAGGGAGAATCAGAGACTTCTGTAGTCAATAGAGGCAGAAACAAGACAATACCATGGAAGCATCAAAATTTATAATTTAGAAAGATATTTCATTTGAAACTTAATTGACTAGGTCCTCTTGGCCTAAGCTGCTGAAGAAGAAATATTTGCACTTGTTTTTTGTTTCTCTTTTTTTTATACCCGTTTTATATTTTTTGTTTACAAATACCAGTTTAATTCCTCTCCCATACCTTGTACTGACTTAATATTCTTGTTTTTACACAGATATGGTTTTTCTGTTTTTGCTTTAGATGTCACCTGGCATATCCAGGAACAAGTAAATTTACTGCCCATTGCAGAGTTAGTCTTTCAGATTACCAACTTTTACACTAAAATGACTATCAATTTATTAAGAAAGGAAACCTTATTTTTTTTAATCTTTCACAACTTCTAGCTCAAAACTGACTATATGGGAGGCACTCAATACTGTAAGTCCTTATTTTGAGAGATGGCTCTCTTTTATTTCTGGACTTGATGAAAAGCTTTAATGTTATGAACCATAAATACTCACACCATATATGATTACTTTTTATCTGATGTTCTGGGGTAGAAAGATGAAGTGAGAAAGGCTGAGAGAGGTGAGGACAGGGGATGACAGATTGCCAGACATAAAACATACTTCATGAGTGAAAAAATGATGATGCTTTTCCATTTTGATATATATGTAAGAAAAATTTCACGACAATATCACTACATTCCTGTGCTGTTCTAGTGAATATGGTGCTTCTTGAGCTAAGCATATTTGAGAAAGTCAGATTTCATTCTGTGGTTTTGTTATCCCTAACAAGTGGTGCTTTGTGAGTGGGCTTTTTCTTTGCTCAAGATCTTTTTTTCTATCCTTTCCTTTGTTTCCCCACACTGGTTGGCAAGGTCCTTGCTAAGCATGAAACAGGTGTCAGGTGGATGCTTGTTGAGTGGCTCTTGGGTTACTTGCTATTCTGTGGATCAGTTATCATAAGATGTGCTCTCATTCTCTGATTCCAGAAGCCACAACTGCCCTCTCTGTGTTTATGCTGTGACTACCTGGATGTAGACTCAGCACCTCTTTGTCATCTCTTAAAGAATCTACTTACCCAGAAACCTGGAAGACCAAGAAGATTTCACAGAGGAAATTTACCTAAAATATTCCCAATCATACAGCTCTAACATCTTCACTACAGAGTCTATTTTACCCTCAGCTGGGTGGCAACCAAGGTTTTCTGCTGCCCTTTCCCCAACGGAAAATCTTCTCTCCATTTCCTGAATTGTTTTGAGAGCACTTGAAAATGTTCATCTCCTTACACTGGAGAGCAATGAAAACTGTCATTATGATAAATTCTTTTACCGGCTAATACCAAGGTAGTAACTGTCTATCAGTTACTTTCTTGGCAGATTGCACCCTTTGCTCTCCAGCTGTCCACCTCCATCATTTAGAGTGGATATAGGAAGTAAAATTGGAAAGTGTAAAAGTAAATATGGTTTATGTTTCCACAAATGATAACTACAGTTTTAAGCCATCAGAATATTTTAGTACATTTTAAATATTAATTTTAGAAAAGAACCAAGAAACAAGTTTCCTTTGAATCTCTTCAATTCAAATATCTTCTACCGTGTCTTTGGCCTTACTTTGCTGCTTTTGACATTTTTACAAATGTTGTAAATACACTGTTGGGTTATTCTTGGTTAACTCTAGGAGTTGCATGGAAAAATGAAATTTGCTGTCTCTAAACTTTGTTTTGGATATTTATTTCAGTTTCTTTGAAAAATTTGAAATAAACTTATTTGAATTTTATCCTCCGTGTATTTCCAGGCTGTCTTTGCTGAAGAACATGTTTCAATGATGAATACAGATGTTCGATGTAAATAATAAGTGCTTGTATTGATGGTTTACTGTTCAGAATGGAGACCTGTTTAGAAAAATCTATATTGAAATTTTGAAGAGAAACAACTCAGAACTTACATTTTCACCCACAGGCAGTCTTTCTTATTTTAATTGCTAATGATTTTATGTGTCTTTGGAAGCAATTTATGATCAGAATGGAGTGGTCAGGTTCACTTTAGACATCCATTTTTGTCAGAAATGATTTATAGTGGGTGGTTACACCTTGCATTTGTATATACATCTTCTCTTAGAATTTATTTTCAAGAAATAGGACATGAGCTAGAATTTATCTTCAAGAGATTCTGTTAAGGGGATGTTAATAGTGGTAATAATTGCTCTTGTGTACTACTTGGTATTTTTTGTGTTTAAGGAAAAAAACTCTAACTCTTGGGATATGTAGTGTCTGGTGTAGTTATGGAATAAATGTCTTTTAAAGTTCCCAAATCCCACTTCTGATATGATTCCTGCTAGTTTTGGCCAATGTCCTCTGTGCTTTCCATGTTCTCAGCAACTGCTAGTGGTCCTGTGGTACAAGGACAGATCATAACAGTAATTACAATTGCTTACATTCGTTTCATGCCTGTTTTGTTGAAGTACTGTACAAAATACTTTATGAACATTTTCTTTAATTCTCACAACAATGATAAAAAATCATAGGTATAAATATCCCTCGTTACAGAAGAGACATGCATTCAGGAGGAGCCCCAGGTATACTACTAAGAGGAAGCAAAGTGGGGTTTCAAACTACCTTTCTCTGGCTTCATGGCAAAGCTCTTCATTATACCATCGTTTATCAATTATTTTCCAGTATGGTGAAGCAATTCTTTTTGATTCTGCATTATCTTATAACCAATAGGCTCTCCCAGTGATTTGACCTGGCTGCGAGATGAGAGTCCCAAAGGTCATATCTGAGTTGCCTACATTCTTTATACACTTTTGTACCATCCAACTGAACTTGCCCTGGCCAACCTTTGCCACCAGGCCTGTTGTCTTAGCCTTGTTCAGTTTTGCCTTATATATCCACTATTCTGGCCCAGCATGTCTTGCCTTTAAGCTCATTTCCATTAGGACAGAAGCATCTGAGCCATCCAGAGAGTTGAATTTTGGAAAGGAGTCCAACATACAAATTTGGAAAATTCAATATTTTTGAATTAAATGTATTGAAATCAAAAAACCTCATCCCAATTTTCAGTTCACTCGAGTTAACTGATTTTTAAAACCTTTAAGAAAGAAAAAGCAGCTCAGGTCACAGATTTTCTTGAATTGTTCTGAATGCAATTGCTCAGTTGCTTCTGCTATTTGTCCGGGGCAATCTAATATTGACCCTCACAACTTGGAAAGAGAGTTCTTTGCTCTATGTTGAGAGGAGTTTGTAAAGGTTAGTAAATATAAGAGCAGAAGTTGTTACTTTTTTATCCTTATTTATTGCTGAAGTCTCAGAAATTTTAGGTTCATTGGTCAGTTGTAGTATCATCAGAACCTGGTGAAGCAGAACCTGCCACTAACCCAAGAGCGCTAAGGGTTTATCCTGGATCCCACCAACATTTACATTCTCCAAGTGTGAAAGGGAAATCAGAGGTCAAGTAATCTGGTGAGGTTGGAATCATGATCCGCAAATACCTTAGGAAGTCTCCTTCTTTCTCAGTGTATCAAGGTGTGAGCCTTTGAAAAATTTTCCCCAAACTTAAGAAATCATCTTATTCACAGAATGGCAAGTGACTAATATGCACCCTCAGCAGTTCCAACAACAGATGCCAAGATGGTAAATGAGAACTAGCAAAATGCTAATCACACATGAGCCAGGAGGTATAAAATGATAGAACCAAAATCTCTATGGGCCATCGCCACTAGTGTGGCAGAAAGAAAAGAGCTTGAAATCTGAAGCCAGAAGACTTTCGTTGGTGAAATCAGGGAGAACCTCTTTCTAAGTGTGAGTGACTTTTTTAGACTACTTATATAATCTTTCTATAAAACATGGGCAATAAAAATACTTATTTCACAGGATTGTTATTATCATTTAATAATGAGAGATAATTATTTAAACATTTTGTAGAATGTAAAGTACTCCACAGATATTTGCTGTTTGTGTTAATGTTATTATTATTATTGTGTTGTTAAAGAGAAAAGAATTAATTTATTTGAAAGATGATGCAGTTGCCCTTGAACAACATAGATTTGAACTTCATGAGTCTGCTTATACATGGATTTTTTTCAATAAATATACAGTGGGCCCTCTGTATCCCTGGGTTTTGCATTTGCAGATTCAACCAACCCTGGATTGAAAACAGTATTTTGGAATCCACAGATAGAGGATAGATGGTAAGCATTGTTCTACATCATTTTATAGAAGGGACTTGAGCATCTGCAGACATTGGTGACTGCAGGGGTTTGGAACCAATCCGCAGCAGATGCCAAGGGACGACTATAGTTAAGACTTTGGGGAGTCAAAGTTATATGTGGATTTTTGATGGTGAGAGAGTTGGCATCCCTGAACCCTGCATTGTACAAGGAACTACATCAACTGTAGTTCCAAAAAGTGAAGGAGGGGATACTCATTGAACCTTGTGATCCCAAGATGGTAAAAATGAGTGATTCTGGATTAGAGAAGTTTGGGGAGTCAGGATGTCAAGAAGCCCAAAGACCTAAATGATGGGAATTTCACCCTTGGCTTCTTGCATGGAATTTCAAAGCAAAACTTTAGGTCTCAGTTCAGTTAGGGTCAACAAAACTTCACTGAAAACACTGTTCCAAGTACTGTATTAAATGCTAGGATTCTGAGATAAATGGGACTTCATTCTTGCCCTCCAGAAACTCAAGTAAGAAGAGAAACCAGCATAGCCAGACTATTTTGATATTGTGGTAACGTTAGAATGGAGGTACATTCATGGTGGTCGCCAGCAGTCTCTAGACATCCAATGGAGATTTTTCAGTCTTTATAGAAATGCTTTGCTGATTTTCCAAACTTGATGCTCCTTCCTTCTTGAAAGTTGATGACTTCTGTCCATCTTTACTTCCACGATTTCTTACTCTATCTTACTTTTAAACATTGGTGATTCTAAAAGCTTCACCCTTAGATGTTTTTTTTTTACTCTACATTTCTCCCTGGTCTCTCTCACCTGCTCTTTTGGTTTTAAATATCACTTTATGCTGCGATTCTTTATCTGTATATCTCCATGCATGACCTCTCCAACAAACTACAAACTGTCACATATAACTTTTCTTTTTTTTTCTTTATTGACCCCTTTTCAGGCTTACCTTGTCCGACACTTAGTCTTATTGTTATAAGTTGATGCCTGAGCTATTTTCTAGATTTCTATGCATTTTGATGGTTTCCCACATTAATGGCCCTATAATCTCATAGAATTAAAAAATTTCTTTCACATCTTTTGCAGTCAGGATGCAAAAATGTGACTTAGGTACTGCCTGCCAAATACATTTGCACAGGTATTGGATATGGAAGTAAGCAACATAAAGAGGCAGCTATAGGAAGACTGATCTTCTGGAAAGTGATGTGGAGCATCTGGCTCTTCTGGGGCTCCTGAGGTAGAGTTTCTGGCATCAGTTCCTTGTGTGTTTGGGGCCAAGTTGCTGGTGACAGTGTTGGCATATCCCCTGCAATCTCTCCTGGGTCATTTCAGAAGGTATATCATATCATTCAGATTGAGTTCTCTAGTTTCTCTATAAATTCTGCAAGCTAACAAATATTTTTTAAATAAATTATTTTCTTTTAAGCAACCAGAGCATTGTTTGCAACTGCCAATACTTACTGTGATGAACCTCACAGTAAGAATTATGTTGTTATCTTTCAATGCATTTATACATACATTTGTATTTATATGTGTGTCACAAAAACTGACTTTTAAAAATAGACTTTATTTTGTAGAGAAGTTTTAAATTCATAGAAAAATCGAGTCTGAAGTACAGAGAGTTTCCATATAACTCTTCCTCCCAACATACACAACCTCCCCCACTATCAACATCCTGCATCAGAGTGGTACATTTGTTACAACTGATGAACCTACATTGACATCTCATTATTATACCAAGTCCATAGTTTATATTATATTAAGATTCACTCTTGGTATTGTACATCCTATGGATTTTGACAAATGTATAATGGAATGTATCTATTTTTATAGTTTCATACAGAATAGTTTCATTGCCCTAGAATTCCTCTGTGTTCCACCTATTTATCCCTCTCTTCACATTAACTTTTGGCAACCACTGATTTTTTTGCTTTGTCCATGCTTTTGCCTTTTTCAAACTGTCATAATTGGAATCATACAGTGTATAGTCTTTTCAGATTGGCTTCTTTCATTTAGTAATATGCATTTCATGTTCCTCCATGTCTTTTCATGGCTTGATAGCTCATTTCTTTTTAGCAATGAATAATATTCCTTTGTCTGGATGTACCACAGTTTATCCATTCATCTGATGAAAGCATCTTGGTTTCTTCTAAGTTTTGGAAATTATGAATAAATCTGCTATAATAATCTGTATACATGGCTTTGTGTGAACATAGGCTTTTAATTCATTTGGCTAAAATCAAGGAGTATGATTGGGTTGTATGGTAAGACTATGTTTAGTTTTACAAGAAACTAACAAACTATCTTGCAAAGTGGCTGTCCCATTTTGGATTCTAACTAACAACAAATGAGAGTTCCTGTTGCTCTACATTCTTGCCAGCATTTGGTTTTATCAGTGTTTGGATTTTGGTCATTCTAATAGGTGTGTAGTAGTCTTTCATTGTTTTAATTTATCCAGT
>NW_006439192.1:27540867-27564804 GCF_000325575.1 Pteropus alecto | reverse complement strand
ACATTGAAGCTACCGAAGTGTTCTACAATAGACAATTAGATAAAGAAACAGTGGTACGTATATACAATGGAATATTACTCAGTCATAAGAAGAGATAAAATACTGCCATTTGTGACAACATGGATGGACTTTGAGATAATCATACTAAGCAAAAAAACTCAGAAAGAAAAGGTTGAAAACCACATGATATCACTTACCTGTGGGATATAAACCTAAAAGCAACAAATGAACAGGACTAACAAACAGGGATTCATGGACATGGACAATGGACTAGTGGTTGCCAGGAGGGGAGGGGGGAAAAGTAAAAATATAAAAGGTTAACATTAAAAAATTTTTAAAAATTAAAATAAATAAATAAATAAATACAGATTTGGAAAAAAAATAGAAATGGCCCAGGCTCTCTTGAGTCTGAGAGACTCTGCATTAAGTTGAAGAAGAAGGATAAGGGTTAAAGGAGAGAGAAATGGGAATGGTCGTGAAGAAGTAAATTATCAGATGTAGAGGACTGTAAAGTTAAAGAGTAATACTCCTGAAAATGAAGTATTAGATAACAGGTAAAATTATTACCCTTCACGAAGTTAATTCTTTACTTCCAGTTGAAGGGGGAACCAAAGTCTCCTGAATGTCTGCTCCTTGGCCATTTGGTGAGCATGAGAAAAGCTGAAAAATAGGCTTTTATGCATATAGCCCTCCTATCCTAGGTCCTAAGAAGAGTGCTTTAAAAATACAGATATTTAGGGTTTTAGTGGACAGATTTTTAGGTAAGCCCCCAATGACCCCACCTTGTGGTGTTTGAGCCCTTATAAAATCCCCTCTTGCGTGTGAGTGGGGCCTGTGACTCATTTACAACCAACAGAATATGCAAAGGTGATAGAATGTCACTTGGTGAGTACCAGTTATGTTAGGTTAAATAAGTTCTTTGCTAGCAGACTTGCTCTGTCCCCCTTGCTAGCTTTAAAGAAGGAATCTACCACGTTCTGAGAAGGCTATGGAGGGGCCAGGTGGGAAAATGGTGAGTAGCCTTTTGGAGATGAGAGTGAGTTCCAGATAATAGCCAGCAAATCAGTATTATAGTCACATAGAAATAAATTCTGGCAACAACTTGAAAGAGCTAAGCCATGCTGGGACTTCTGACATGTAGAAATAGAGACAATAACTATATATTGTTTTAAGCTGCTGAGTTTGTGTTAATTTGTTAAACAGCATTGGAAACTAATTTAAGTCCCTGTTACTTTATTCTTTATGACCTATCCCAGTTAAGCCCTCATTTTAAGGTGAAAAAATACAAATTACTTCACTACTTAAGTATCTGAATGCCTCTGGAATGGCCCAATAGTAGTCATTCTCAAATCCATTAAGTTTAAGTCCTAGGATTCCAAAACTAGCTCCTCCACTCCCAAAGCCTTTGTGTGAGTAGAAATTGCTGTTGCTGAGTGCAGTGACTAAACTCCTGATGTTTTCAGGGGTATCTGATCCTACTGGCAGTGCCTGGAGATGGCTTCATGTAGTAGGAAATGTACTGTCAGAGAGGTGATTCTGAGGACTTAGGGGGTTCCAACAAAGAGAGGGCTAACCTGATTTAGTGAGACCGGCTCAGGTAAAGAACCACTCATTCCTCTTTTTTTCTAATGTGAAATCTTATTGAGGCTTAAAGCTGAGAGCTTCTCAGGTTGAAGGGTCTCTCTGTAGGCATTTTCCTTCAGGATGAACCAATTAGAACAGATTGCAGGGACCTAATATAGAATCTAACCTTTCCCCTGACTCAGCAATGCAATATGCTCCCTTCAAAGTAGAGTTTCCTGCTGTCAGCTGTGTTCAGATACAGGTTTGATGACAAGTGGAGGGGATTCAATACAGGATAAGAGATTGGATGATGCTGAATTTCAAGGTCCTTTACCTCTAAGTTTATTCTATTCTAGGATCTGTACTACTCAAAATAATTTAGTGAGAAGGAAGTTTTTATCTAGGTAAATCAGATGGTCATTAGCACTGGTCTGCAGATAAATGTCCACTCAGCTCTGTTATTCCAATAACATCTATAAGTTGGCTGGGCACACCCTTGGACTTTCTAAACCAATTGCCTATTAAAGAGTTCCATTAATGTTACCCCTTCATCATTATTTTAGATTCTTTTTTCTACAGATTATAAAAAAATGAGGTACTATCTTATAATCAAAGAAATATATTCCTGGTAATTTACATCATTTAGCTTTCATAAGTCACCTTATACATTGGCATTTAATTCACCATTTTGCTATAGCAAACTTCTAGTAATTACCCTAACTTGAATTTCATATTAAAAAAAGATTTTACTTTTGAAATACAATAAAGTACAAAATACCTTTTTTAATAGATTTTCTTTCTTGTATTAGACACCAAATGTACTTTGGAATGCCTAATGAATCGTACACTTGAAACCTGTTTGATTTTATTAACCAATATTGCCTTAATAATTTTAATAAAAAAATTCATGGAGTATTTTTTGCTTACCATTTTTAGAAATTAGCAACCCTTTAACACTATTGGATCAAGTATTGCTTGTTGAATATATACGGTGAATCCACACTGGATCAAAAGAAAAGTAATACACAGATTCATTACCCAGGGAAATTACCCAGGCCAGTTGAGAAGAGATGTACACACAGGGTATAATAGAACTCAAAGGGACAATTGTGTGGAGCATGAATGACCATTTCAAGGTGGGTCAGAGATGAAAGCGAGCTTGACGATTCACGGAGGACACTGGAGAAAGAGCCACTCAGCTGGACGGGCAGGGTTGTGGGAGGTGGGTGGGAAAAGGAGAGGGAGGCTGGTGTTGGCTATCGGCGTGGGGACATGATCTGGGAAGAAGAAAAACTCAGTGGCATTTATGTTAGTATTTTAGGGCTGCTTCAACAATGTACCACAAAGTGAATGGCCTAAAACAACAGAAATTTTTTCTTTCACAGTTCTGGAGGCTTGAAATCCAAAATCAAGGTGTCAGTAAGGCCATGCTCCCTCTGAAGACTCCAAAGGAGATGCCTCTCTTCTAGCTTCTGATGTTTCTGGCAATCCTTGGCACTCCTTGCCTTGTAGATGCATCACTCCAATCTCCGTCTCTGTCATCTCCTGGTGTTCTCCTGTGTCACTTCACAGTGTCTTCCATCTGCGCATGTTTCTCTCTGTACTTTTTTCTTCTTTTCTTATAAGGACAACAGCCATGTTAGATTAAGGGCTCACCCTATTCCAGCGTGACCTCATCTTAACTTACACCTTAATACATTTACAAAGACTATTTCCAAATAAGGTCACATTTACAGATTCTGTTGATTAAGATTTCAATATATCTTTTTTGAGGACACAATTTAACCTATAGCGGCATCTATGGGGGTTAGTTAGAAAGTATAAGAAAAGCCTTGAATACCAAGCTGAGGTCTTCAGGTGTGGGCATTGAAAACCCCTGAAGAGTTCTGAATACCTGTGCATGTGCAGAAGAGGGTGACATGCTGAAAGCATAGGACGATAGCAATAATTTAAATGCATTTGGGGAGAGGGAACAAAATGTGGAATAGTGTGTATAGTATGCTAAAGTTTAAATTTAAAAAGCAATATAGCCTTACATGTGTATAGACTATTTCTGGAAGAATCTCAAATCTAGTCAGTCTCAATAGTTTCCTCTAGTAAGAAGATCTGGGAGCCTTTCGGACAGGAGTGGGATCAGAGATTTAATTTTCCTTATATAATCTATTTAATTGTTTTTTTCTGTGTACATATATTACCTATATGATAAGTAACTTTAAAAAAAGTAAAACTGAAAATATGCTTGAGGCATTTTATTGTGAAAAGAAAATGAGGTAACTTAAAAAATTATTTTTGTAATATTGTCATTAGGAAATAAATGTATTTGTTCTCTAGATTTAAACTTCTTCATATTGAGTTTTCTAGATCAGGCAACTCCTGTGTCAAAGGACCTGCCCTCAGTTTTAGCAAATAGAAATAAATATTCAGTTGGTCTTGGTGTTTGACTGATGATATTCTATTTGTGGCCACCTTTTCTGGTGTCCTTGTTTTAGGTGTTTAACTTTAAATCCATGTTTTCCACCTTGTTTTAAGGCTTGCAGTTACACTCTATTTCTCACAGAGTGAAAGATCAGACTAATTTTACTGCTAGCAGTACCAAAGAAGTCGGATGACCTTGTAACATACACTAAAGGAACTTGGACCTAGAGACCAACTGGACATGTATATTTCCAGGCCTCCATGGAGACAACGGGGAGATGGGTCTGTGCTTATGGCTCCTCTTTGGCAGTAGGAGAAGTAGATATGGCAGCTTGGATGAGAGGAAGCCTGGCTGAGAGGAGAAATGTGCATGAAATCACATCTGCCAAGGCTGTGTGATGAAAACTGCTGTTCCTACTCTGCCTTAGTATTGTCCCTGTCTCAAGGATGATACATTGAAAGAGACAGGCACTAATAATTATGACAGACTAGTGTCTGTCCTCAAATGGGACATCATCTCATTGGGGTTTTCCAGAACATTGCTACTGAATCTCTAAACGAGATATGCAAAAATCTAATTTTTGGCCTTCATAATCACCAGGCAACTTATGTGATGGCAGCACTTGGAATTGGGAATGTTAAAGTTAGGCAAAAAATTTACCTTGTTTTTAACCCTTCAATTCAAAGAAGCTCATAGTACCTTTGAGCAGAGCACCCTTGCTCTTGCAGTTTGGGCTTCCTTGGTCATCTAGAGCTTTGGGAGTCGTACCACTAAGCAGATGTGAGAGGGCTAGAGCCTGGGAATTAATGAAAATCAACGCACTTGCTGAACCCCAGTCACAGGTCACATACTGGAGAAGATAAATAAGCGATGGTTCTCAGTCTAGAGGGGTAGACAGACATATAAACCCTTATGAAATTGAATTATTTTTTCCACAACTCATCTGGCAGCAAAACTTGAACTGATGTAGGTTTATTTATATATGTATTCTTTATTTATCCCACTTAGTGTGAATCTTTGTATGTTTTGCCCAAGAAAGTTTAAAGTGATGTTGTCCCAGACCCCATTGGGGATGATATATAATATTGCTGATTACGCACTAGATTTCATTTCTAAAATCCAAAAAATTCAGAATTCTAAAACACATCTGTCACCAAGTGGTTGGGCTTAGGGTCTGTGGATCTCTTCCTCTGGTAGAGACCCTGCTGCTAGGGCACCTGGTATCTTCTGGGACAAAGACTCAGGCTACATTGTCAATTCACTACACACATTTTTACCTTTCCAGTTAAGATCCTACAGTTTCCTTAGGCATTCTGAATAATTTTCTTTCTTCACCGAAAGTGTTGCTGTGCCAAGGGTTTACTCTTTTTTTTCTATTAGAGAGATTAATTCCTCCCAAGTTTCTCCTTATAAGTATTGCTTAATCCTGGTACAGTTTGATTGTTTCTTTCAGAGCCCTAATTGGTCTGTGCCCTGCTTAAGCTGCAGAGGACTCCATTTGAAATATTAGATATAACAGCACCTGGGAGTCTGCTCTGAAACTGAGAGATTTTCTTCTTCAGGTAAAATAGCCTTCATATAGTCCAAGTCTTAATATAAATGTTCCTAAATTGTGTTCATTTCCCTTCCTCTCATCCTTCCCTCCCCACCCCAGCCTTTTTTTCCCTGTAGATGAACATTGGCTTGTTTAAAGTTTAACTTTAACAAGCTCCAAGTTCTCTTTGGGGATATAAGTTCCCATCAGAAGGTTCCTGGGCATCCAGTTCTCTCATGTGAATGGGACAAAATGACTCAAGTAGCCATCATTCCTGTCAACTCTGAGAATGAGATGGGGGATACCACCTTTAGCGTTTCTCTGACATCTGAGATGTTGGGGACTTACTGGAGGGGTGGGAATCTCCTTAAAGGGCTTGAAGAAGCTTTTTAATTACAGCATTGAGTTTGCATACTTCATGTGAGGGACACTTGTCTGGTCCTGAGGAGGACACAGGACCCAGGGAGTAGGTGCTGGATGGACTCACCCCACACGAATCAAAGAGAAGAGCAAAGAGGCTTTAGGTTTTTAAGAAACATCCAGGAAAGAAAAACCAGGATTCAAAGCATCCAATACATTTATAATATTTTTTTTAGTATTCCATGTTTCCCACACACAGTGCTTAGGGGAAAGAGACTGAACCCACTTCCATGCAAACAAAAGACGAGAGGGGTTTTTAAGTGCTGGGGTGAGCTAGGTGAAAAAATTCTGAAGGATATTAGGAAGGAGGTTGGTCTGTGTGATTACGGCCATCCGTGTTTGCTAATTGAGTTATTGAAGTTAGACTCCTACCCTCTCACAGAGACTGAGAAACAGAAGCACTCTCTTCCTTGACGATTACATTTAAAAAGATGGCTCCCTGATCCTTGAGGAAGACATTTCTCAACTGGCAAGAGGCTAGGAGAAGATTTACATTTCAAGGAGGCAGAGAAAGAATTCACAATCGCAAGTTTTTAAAAGTAGATTCTCAAAGAAAGGGAGGTCTGGGTCCCATACTCAGGAACAAACCTTTACTTGGCCTGAGGGAAATCTTAGCATCCTCTTGGTCAGTGGAAAGCAGTAGCAAGCAGGCCGAGACCCTAGTGGCTGGTGAGAAGGGAGAGATTTTCTTAGAACCTGGTCAGCAGAAACTCAGACCGTGATCTCCCTTGTGCCAAAGAGTGTGAGTAAGTAGGAAGGTAGCTTAATGCGTATGAAACTGCATTTGCACTAATTTACAAAGAAGAAACCCATTTGTATCTCTTTCAAAAAGAAGGTACAGTTTAGCCCATAATAGACTTTCAGGGTACATGGGCCCTGCCACTGACAGTGTCTTTTAGTGGAGCAGTTTGTTTTGTTGTGAAAATTAATTTTTGATCTTTAAACAAGATGCTAAGGCATTTTTCAGCAAAGGGATAGTTATTTTAGATGCAGAGGGACTGACAGAAAACAAAATTTTCTTGTTTAGGACTAATCAGTCTCAAGAAAACTGGTTATCAGATCATTGACTGTTACTGGCCGTGACTTCTCCCTTAAGAAACTACTCAGGGGCTGCAGTGTGTGTTTGTACATAACTCTTGCTTCATTAAGAGTGCATAACGTCCTCGAGGGTCATCAATGTTGTAGCATATGACAGGATATCCTTTTTCAAGGATGAATAATATTTCACTATATGTACATACCAGTTTCTTTGTCCATTCATCTGTAAATGGACATGAAGGTTGTTTTCACCTGTTGGCTATTGTGAAAAATGCTGCAATGGATTTGGGAGTGCTGATATCTCTTTGAGATCCTATTTTCAGGTGTTTTTTTTTTTTTTTTGATAAATATCCTGAAGTGGGATTGCTGAAGAGAAACTGGAAAACAACACAGGAGGCTGATAAGTAACTTTTGAAATCATTTTAATTTTGTCCCCTACAAGTGGTTTCTGATCAAAATCCTGCTACTCAGTAGAAAAGGATTCATAAGAAATTTATGAGATAAATGACAAGATTTTGGAGTGAGAGAAAATAGATGTGTTTTAAATACTAGGTGGTTCCTTTTCCCTCCTCCCCAGTCTTGTCCAGTGAAATGCAGTGTTGTGGGAAAGAGGGAAGCTGTGGGATCTGAATTTCCATAGGGTCAGGGTTAGGCTTCGAGGAGTGCCTGGGCCCTGACTTTGTCTGCAAAATGTGTATCTAGGGCAGTTTTTATCTGTCATCAGATTCTCAGAGATTCTGTGGTCTTGAATGAGCTGAGAACAACTGCTTTGGAGACTTCCTATCCTGTTCTACTGCCCAGATACTAATTGCGTGCCCTTGGATAAATTGCATGACCTTCGGGACTCAATTTCCTCATCTGAGCATGTCTTTGAGTTAATAGTAATGTACATCTCATTGGTTTGCTAAAAGACTATGTAAGATGAGAACATAAAGTGTTCTGTCATTTAGAGGCTTAATAATTATTTATTGCCTTTCTTTTTTCCTTCCTTCCAAACTTGTCAGAGCATAGCCACTCTGGAGAATTACAGAACAGTGACTTCTACTCTGAGCTCATTCTAAGAAATGTTTAGGCCAAGTAGTTTCAATTTTACAGGAAGAGGAATCCCTAATAATTTTAAAAATTAAAATATATTTGACATTGTTATATTATTGTGTTAATTTAAGGTATATGATATGTTGATTTGTTACATTTATGTATTGTTATATGATTGCTGTTGTAGTGATAGTACTTCTACACATCATATAATTATCACTTCTTTTTTTGAAGTTGGAATAATTAAGATCTAGTCTCTTAACAAGTTTGAATATTATAATACAATATGGTTGTCTACATTCACTATATTTAGCATTAGATCTCTAGGACCTATTTACTACTAGATATAAGTCTGTACCCTTAAACAATATCTCTCTTATTGCCCTACCCCCCAGCTCCTGGTAACCACCATTTGACAAGTAATTATAAATTAATCCCCTTTGCCGCTGCGATCAGTTACTAGAGACAGCAACAAAAGTCATGGAGAAGCACATGCTTCAAAGAGTCTTCCTGGAGAACATTTACTAAATTTCAGCTAGTGCAGGGAAGATGCTGGGCACAGTCACATAGGCCACACCCTCACAGACCCTCAAAGTGGGTACCACTCACACTGGCTAATGAAAGACAATGGGGGCTACAAGAATCTATGAGCCTCCTAAGGGAGGCAGAAATCAATTATTGCTTGGTTTAGATTCCAGTCAAATCTTTTCTACATACTTTATGAACATGAGCTCAATTTTGTGGTTGAGTCTCAGAGGGAAGCTAATTAATGACGTTACATTACTGAGTAGTATGGACCTTCACAAGGGTTAAAATAGGTGTGAGAGCCGTTTTCACTTAGAAATTAATGTCATAAATCCATATTAAGACCCTCAAATTTCCCTTTTTAGAAAAATAATGACCTAGGTAAAATTACAAATGTGAAATTATAAAGAAATAATCTGGCACTTGGTTTGATTTTTTTCTTTGTCTCCCATTTATTTTGCATCTCAGATAACCAACTAGCAGATGACGATAAAAAGAGGATGCTATGTTTGCTTCCTGCTTATCATGGAGGATGTGAAATAAAATGCTAACATGAGGGCACTGGACAAACTTTCAGGGGAACTGTAAGTGGAAATGCAACAGGCGGAAAGGCATAGTGAGCTGTTTAGGTTATGATTCTCACTTAAGGTTTAACTGGAGTATGTTATGTACATAATATAATATATTATATTTTAAATATATTATGTGTTTTAGATTTTATTTTATATAAACTATTACATATAATGTACATATTATATATAATTAAATTAAAAACTGCTACCTTCTCCCATCAAGCCATATGTCTGGTTTGAAGCCTTTGATTTCCATATTTCTGGAAATCACCCCGATAAGCTCTAGAAGGGAACTAATTTGCACAGTTTGTCATTCTCTAAACATGCTTACAATTGGATGGTTTTTTCATCTTGATTGCCAGTTCGTGTTTCTTACAGAAGATATGCTTTCACCTGACAAATTTCGTTACACAGATTTGTCACATCGTGTTATCTTAAATTGCCCTTGTGAGTTAAGTAATGTGTTAATGTGTGTCACTAAGTAGAATTTTCAGTTTCTTTGGAATTGGATATTGTCCAATGACCACTGACCAGAGATACCTGGTATGTTTACCTCATTATTGGACTAAGAATGAATCTGTCTTAAATTCTTATATTGTAAGGTGCAGTTTCTCAACTGATGATTTTTTTTTCTGAGATAGTAAATAAAAGCTAAAATTTTAGAAACTTTTTAGAGCTAAAATATTCTTTAGCCTTTTCTCAACAAAGAGTCTGCAATTATAAATAAATCATTTGTTAATTTTAAAAGGGTAGTATTTAATTCTGGAACAGAAACATCCTCTGGCAACTCATTTGTGTTTTATATTCTCTCAGGATTTCTAGATTTTGATCACAGGCTGTGTTTATGTGCTTTCTTTACAAAATACAGGTTAGAGCTGAACAATTAAGTTGAATTAATTAATTTCATGCAATATGATTGCTCCCGTTACTTAAAAAATTAAATAAATGTCTATATTGAAAAGAACTGTTATTAACCTTTTCTTTGTTTATCAGGATGGATAATGTGCATCAAAATACTCATACAATATCCTAGGTTACTTATTTTATTGATATGCATTGTGAACTCTCTCCATAATTTTGACAGTGGTTCACAAACAGCAGGTACTCAATATTTCTTATAAGCTGATTATAGTATGTACCAATATTTATTGCCTTTTTGATCTTATTACAGCAGCACATTAATCTTTCATTAAAAATTTTGCTATAACAGAGGAGGAAAAAAATGGCATGGATGATAGAGGCTCTGTTCATCCCTCTGGCGACTATATCTAAGTTGTGATGGAAACAAGGAGCAGCAGCAAGAAAAAATCACCTGGGATCTAGATGAACAAGCCATATAACTAGGGAGAAATTCAAGAAATCACCCTGCAACAACAGAAGGTACGACAAGGCAAGGACGTGGGGCTGTCTGGTCTCAGTGGCTGAGTGAGACAGAGGCTGTGGCAGAGGCGGCAGCAGCAGATGCCTCTTAAAGGGGCTGCATCAATGAGTGGATTTTCGTGGTGAAGGACCTGCCTGTTCTGAGCACCAGTGCCGATTAGGCTGCATGCAGTGGGCACCAGGGACTTACAGTGAGACATTGTCGGAGTAAGAGCCGAGGCAAGACTTGCTCTGCACAGACCTTCAAATTTCCATTGTTCTTCTTTTGAGCCCCACCTCCTCCCAGTGCGCAGACACAGTGCCCCATAGCTGAGATGTCATCAAACTGGATAACAGAGGTCGCTTGGCCCAGAGGATTCCCTGAAATCCCGCCTTTCCCAACTCGCGGCCCCACCTAAGACACGTCCAGGTGTATCCTCAGCGAGTCAGGTGCTCCTTGCTGAGCAGTGCCTAGATTCACACTGGAGGCAGCTGGCCTTGGTTTCTGGTGTGGCCTTTTGAGGCAACTATAAGCACAGCATCTGTGGATTGCTTGCTGAATCTTAATAGGCGGCCCCTGAGGGTAGAGTCTTGCGCTAAGTTTGACCTGCAGCTGAACCCCTCTCAGGACTGTGTCACTAGACACCTAGTTCACAAATCCACACTAATAAGACTGGGGGACTTTGGAACTTTGCTTAGTACCTGAAAACAGACACAGAAAGGCAGCCAAAATGGGAAGATGAAGAGGCAGAAACCATACGACAGAACAGAACAGAGATCCAGATATGATGGAGTCAAGTAATTTAACAGATGCAGAGTTCAAAACACTAGTTATAAAGATGCTCAATGAACTTTTGGGAAGTGTAGAGAACGCCAACAAAGAGATAAAAATGGAAATGGAAATTATAAAAGGGAACCATCTGAAATGGAGAACACATTATCTGAGATAAGAAGTATATTAAATGAAATACACACAGGGGTAAACAAAGTGAATAAAGAAGAAGATCACATGCCCTATCTAGAGGACAGGAAAGTCAAGGACGCTCAATCAGAACGACAAGAAAAAAGATGCCAAGACTATAAAAATAATTTAAGGAAGGTATGAGACACTATTAAAGATCTAAATATTTGTCTGATCAGTGTAAGAGAAGAAAATTAAGATGTTGAACAGCTGTTTGAAGAAATAATGAGGGAAACCTAACCTGGTGAAGGAAATAGACATAAAAGCTCAGAGAATCTCCAAAACCAGGGATCCATAGAGGCCCACACTAAGACAACTCATAATTAAAATGCCAAAGGTTAAATACAAAGAAAGAATATTAAAAGCAGCAAGAAAAAAAACAGATAGTTACCTAAAAGGGAACACCCATATGACTGGCAGCTGATTTCTCGAAAGAAACTATGCAGGACAGAAGGGTTTGGCAAAAAATATTCAACAGGATGAAGACCCAGGATCTACAACTGAGAATAATTTATCCAGCAAAGCTATCATTTAGAGTTGAAGGACAGATAAAGAGCTTCTCAGACAAAAATAAGCTAAAGGAATTTACCACCACAGAGCCAGTGTTACAGGAAATGTGGAGGGACTTCTTTAAGAAGAAAAAACTTGTATCAAAAACAGGAGTAAAGAATGGTAACAACTACATTCCTATCAATAAGTACCTCGGAAAAGAATTAAGTGCTCCAACCCAAAGATAGAGTGGCTGAATGGATAAGAAAACAAAACCCCTACATATGCAGCCTATAAGAGACTCACTTCAGATTAAAAGACACACACAGACTGAAAGAAAGGGGATGGAAAAAGATATTGCTTTGATGGACCTAGAAGGTATTTAAGTCAGACAGAGAATGATAAACACTACATGATTTCACTTAAATGTGGAATCTAAGGAATAAAAAGAACAAACTAATAAAAAAATTGTTATAACAGCTTTACTGAGATATGATTTACATACAATTCACTCATTTATTTTTTATTTTTAATTTTAATTTTTTGTTATAGTGACTTTGGTTAACGAAATCCTATAAGTTTCAGATGTACAATTCAACAGTAAGGCATATATATATGTATATATATACTACATTGTGTGTTAATCTTCCATAGTTAGATTTCTTTCTGTCACCGTATATTTGACCCCTTTTACCCCATCTACCTACCCACCTCCCCTAACCCCCTCCCCTCTGGTAATCGCTGGTCTATAGTCTATGTCTATGAGTCTCTGTCACCCATTTAAAATGTACAAGTCAATGGTTTTTAGCATGTTCATAATTGTGCAACCATCAACACTATCTAATTTTAAAACATTTTTATTACCCCCCTTAAAAAAATCCTGTACTCATTAACAATCACTCCTCATTTTTCTCTAACCTAGCTAAGCTCCAGGCAATCATAATCTACTTTCCGTTTCTTTAGATTTGACTATTCTGGACTTTTCATTTAAATAGAGACATATAATATGTGGTTGGTTGTCTGGCTTCTTTCACTTAGCATAATCTTTTCAAGGTTAATTATGTTGTATCATTAATCAGTACTTCATTTTTTTATTGCCAAATAATATTTTATTTTAGGCATTGACCACAATTCGTTGATCAATTTATCAGTTGATGGACATTTAATTTGCTTTCACTTTTTGGCTATTATGAATAATGCTGTGAACATTTGTGTACAAGTTTTTATGTGAACATATTTTTTTCTTTTTATCATTATTTATTATTATTATTTATGTCTACAACATCTAGTCTTCCTAGGTGGTCTCCCATCCAAGTACTAACCAGGCTCGACCCTGCTTAGCTTCCGAGATCAGACGTTAGGCTTGTTCAGGGTGGCATGGCTGTAGACCATGGACCGTGGCTCCAGTGGGGCATGAACCCAGGACCGTCTGCGTGTAAAACGGATGTGCTAACCGCTACACTATGGAACCATGTCCAATTTTTTATCTTTTGTCGGGTCATATGGAAAGTCTATGTTTAACTTTTTGAGGAAATGCCAGGTGGTTTTCCAAAGTGACCTTATCATTTAGAAAATAAGTGACAGTTTTTGAGAGTTCCAATTTCTCCATATGCTCACCAACACTGGTTATTATCTGCCTTTTTGTTATAGCCATCCTAGTGGGTATGGAATGGTATCTCAATGTGATTTTGATTTGTATTTCCCTGGTGACTAATAGAATGTTGAGCAGCCTCAGGTAAGCTTCCGGATTACTGCAGCCTGTAGCTCTCTCCACCAACACACTGACGGCAACTTCATGACAGTCCCTGAGCCAGAACCTAACTAAACTACTTCTGGATTCCTGACCCTTTGAAACTGTCAGATAATAAATATTTGTTGTTTTAAACTGTTAACCTGCTAAAAATTTAGGGTGATTTGTACATAGAAATATATAAATAATATACATGGTGAAATCTTGATAAGTGATTGTGGTGGCAGTGGTTGTGATGATAATGTTCAGGGTGATGATGATGATGATGATGACGATGATGATGACGATGGTAGAAGAGAAGGAATGTGGTGATATTAGCCTGAAAATATGTTTGGTAGGGGAGAAAAATCTTTTTTGTAATCTCTTCATATTCTTTGGCCAGATTTTGTTTAAACTATGAGAAAAAGAGTGCTGTGATATTGTTTCAGGGGTGAAGCTCTTGCTGAAGAGTGGAGAAGCTCTACGTGTTTATGGCTGTGCTGAATTCTTGCCTTACACCTTGACTCTGTGACACTTAATGAGAGGATACACACCAGTGATGTTTCACTTCATACAGAGCTCTGCCCAGGTGTCAACAGACAGGATTTTTCACTCTTTATGAAAGTATAAGCTACTGATCAGTGAGTTGGTCTTACCAAAATTACATTTCTGGGACAAAAATCAAGTACAATCTAGAAATATGTGCTTGCTTATGCATAAATGACTGCTATGACTTCTGTCATCTTCGTGCTTTAAAATAGAGATGAGAACAATTTGGGATCTGCTAGTCACTAAGCTTGAACAGATGAGTTATGGAGGATCATAGAAGGGTGAAGGTAACGATAACAATAATGATAGCTACTAAGTATAGGTCCGAAACTTTCCATCAACATGTACATCATCTATTATGCTCATCACAGCCCTGATTACTGAGATTTCATTTAGAAGATGTTAATTGACCCAAGGTTGCTGGTAGTGGTGGGCCTGGGTTTCACACCTGGTTCTGATGATCTCCAAAGAATGAATTCTCTCCATTGTACCACACTGTCTCCCTTTCTTGCTACACAACCATTGCCAATTTTAGGAAGGTAAACACTTATATCCAGTTTATGAAACTGTTTGAGCTTGACGGTTACAAATATAAAAGTTTGTCTTCAATATCTCTTTTAGTTATTCTCTGTGCAATCTCTTTTACCCATAAATGAGATTTGGGGCATCAATATAGCTTTCTGATCACTTTCAGTTATTCAGTCAATGCAGTCTGTGGTAGGCAGTTCCCAAGATGGCTTTCATCCTGGAGAGGCCCATGTGGCAAGGAAATAAGATGGCCTTTGGCCAACAGCCAGGGAAAAGCTGAGACTTTCAGTCTGAGTATACAAGGAACTGAATCCTGCCAACAACCATGTGAGGAAGTTTGGAATTGGATCCTTCCCAGTCGAGCCTCGAGATAACTGTAGGCCTAGCCACCCTCCTAAGCTGTACCCAGATTCCTGCCTAATGGAAACTGTGAAATAATAAATGTTCGTGGTTTGAATCCACTAATTTTTTTTTTTTTTGCAGCAATAGATGACTAATGAAGTTTGATACAGTTTAAAATTTCAATCTGACATCTAATTTAACATTCATTTCTTCCCTTCTTTCCTTCTCTTTTCTGGCTGTGGCTTAGGAGACTTGTAGGTCCTGCTCTTTCATTCCTTACTCCACCCCTACCATTTCAGGTTCCTGTCAGCCCTGGTGGGTTGGGGCTGGGGGGAGGGACATAGGAAGACATGAGTATCTCTTACTTGACTGATACCTTTTTCCTCTCTGCTATTACTGCTTCTCTGGTTTTGACTAAATGTCTGTTGGACAAGTGTTGATATAATGGCTCTCCTCTAGGACATATGTGCAGGTGAGTTCTTTGTAGAACCCTTTGTAGCTTTCCACAGTTTATTGGTCTTTTCTAATATTCTCTACACAGTTCCCCTCCCCCATAGTCCACTCTATTAGTTCTTATTGTTGGAATCTCTTCATTGTCGGTGGAATCTTGAATGGGTACCTGCAAGGTGGCTCAAGTCTGGCTACCTTCTATTGTGTCCATTGTCCATTGTCCCTCTGCTCTGTTGTTCCCTTTAAACAGGATTGTAAGATTTAGTAAATACAAGCACAGGACATTCAGTTAACTTTGAATTTCAGATAAATGATGAATAATTTTTTAGCATAAGTAAGCCCCAAGCATCTCATATGTTATTTGGCAACCCTATCTCCATGCTCTTGTGTTTTTCTCAAATAGTGTACAGAGGAGAGATCAGCAAGACCATTGCCCAACAAGAGAATGAAATGCTCGTATCCTTCTGGTGGTCAAGTAGAAAGATTCTTCGGGCTAGCACCTTGATTGACTTCAGATGACGAGCATGGGAAAAGAGGGAAAAACATCGCAAATACTGCATTTCATTGATTTTCTTTCCATTGGTTTCTTTGATTCTCAGGTTTGCATTTGTAGGCTAAGAGAGGAATGGGTAGCGAATTTTGAGAGGGATGTTCTGTGGGAGTATCTGGCCCCAAAAGTGTGTTATGTAACACTTTCTTAGACTCAGCTTGGACTCAAATTTGTGTCAGGCCTGTAATATGGGAAAATAAGAAATAGTCTATCCACATACTGTGCAAGTTCCAGCACAGCTGCATCAGGGCAACCTTGGATTTTCTCTTCTAAAGTTATGATTTAACTTGCTTTTGTTATCCTAAGTCATCACTTGTATTTCAACAGCATGTAAAATAACCTCATTTAGCTTTCCTCCTTTTCCTTGTTTAAACACTTACAAGCACTCTTTCTTTAATGTTTTTTTTTTTTTTGAGAACTTGAATCTTTTTTAAGACATCTGTTCTTGAGTTGGTGAGACATTAAACTCTGATGTAACTGAAGTTTTCTATTAAGTTGGTCTCACATTTCATAAATTCCCTAATTTATTGCTGATGCCCCTGCCAATGGTGTTGCCACGCACTTGCCCAGATCCCTCAAAGAGACCCAGGTACTCATTTCTCAGGCTGCCAACAGCTCACAGTTCAAGCCCTTCCAGTGAATTGCCTGAGACTAAAGGAAATGCCTCACCTTCAAGGCAGCCCACATGCCATGCTTGAGTATTAGGAGAGGCTGAGGGGAAGATGGAGACGAAGATGTGAAACAAAGGCCTGACCACTTTTGGCATTGTTCCTGGCCACTTTTGGAACAATTTTGTCTGTTTCAGAGTTTTTCTCTTGGGTTTCTCTGTGTCCTTTGTTAAATTATATTGCTTAAATACTGCATTATTTTTTTTTTTTTTTTTTGCTGAAAATATATTTTTTGCTAAAGTTTTTCTCAAAATTAGTTTGGAAAACACAAGATTAAATTCTAAATATTTCTATTTAAAATATTGTTTTTTTCTCCCAGATATTTTCTTAAAACTAGCTTGAAAACACATATTCATTACAACATGCTTAAATTCTACATTTTCTGTTAAAAACATTATTTTCTACCATATTTATACTCACAGTTTCTTGAAAACTTAATTTCATTTTTATCCCAGCAAGTGTTCTGTACTTTTCCATAAAAAATTATTTTATTAGATTTTTCCTAAAAATTAACTTGGAACCATGACTTTTTATTACAATAGGATTAAATTTCCTGGATTTCAACAGAATTTAAACTCATTTTATTAAAAAAATCTTTTTCCTAACTGAGTTTGAGGAAAAAAATCTGATATAAAGCAACTTTTTCAATAGAGAAGTGTTCAATTTAATAATTTTTTGATAATCATATTTCCAAGGTAGTCAAAGATTAATTCTTATTAGAACTGAAGGATTTCTTTTCCCAATGTATGTTTCTGGTAATGATATACAAATAGATTCAATTTAGCATGTTTTATGTGTATTGATGTCTAATATTATTCATTACATAATACTCGTCAAAAGGTTTGTTTGTCCTTTAATGAAATTCTTACAATTCAGCTGTCTTATTCCCAATCTTGCCTTGTCCTCCCCACACTCTTAAAGCATCTTTTGTCCTACACAGGTGATCTGGTGATTTACTCTGATTTAAATTCTTCATGAGATTTCCATCAACAGTAAACTGTTTTGTGGAGGGGTTCAGAAGCTGCTATTGAGGATTGGGACAGCACATGGGGAGTCTGAGTGAGCCCAGGCCCATAACTTCCACATCAGCCAAAACAGTTCTGATGGTTACTAGCCTAGAGTTCAAAGTTTTCTGTACGTTTTTATATTAAAAAAAAAAAAAAAAGGATTTCGGGGCTTTTTAGAAAAGCCCTGTTTTCACTGGTATAAGTCTGAAATATTTTTTTCCCCACTTTTAATCGATATATAGACTAGAGGACAATTATGACTATAAACCTTTTATTTTTTCATTTTAACAACAACAAAATCAATTGTAACTCTCACATGCCAAATTAGGAGTAAGTTCTGCATCTTAATTTTAGGGTACCTCTTGATATTTTATGAACCCAAGGAATTTAAATGATCTAAAAGTTGGGGTTAGTAAGGGAAACAGGAGATGGGTCAGATATTGTCATTACTTCCTGAAGCCATATGATGTCACTGTGGACAACTGGTCATTTTGGCAGATTCTGCAGATCTGCTTCTGGCTCATGTCTGTGCAAGCCACTGAGAATCTTTGAAGGATGGTCTGCATGGTAGATAATCCACCGTAAATGTATCCCACACCTGAGTTCCCAGAGACACAGCTTTGATATTCACTTTTTGGGGCCCATCTAGTCATCTTCTAAGGCAGTGGTCTCCAACCTTTTTGGCACCAGGGACCAGTGTTCCTATGAGAATCTAATGCCTGGTGATCTGAGGTGGAGCTGAGGAGATGATGCTAGTGCTGGGGAGTGGCTGCAAATACAGATGAAGCTTTGCTCACTAGCCCACTGCTTACCTCCTACTGTGCTGCCCAGCTCCTGAAAGGCCACAGACCAGTACCAGTCTGTGTCCTCAGGGGTCTGGGGTTCCCTGTTCTAAGGCACCATAAGCCTCATGAACACTATTAATGTACTGAATCTGGGGTCTGCTCCTTGTCAAATAGTTCCCTTTGTCTCACTGCCAATTCATATTATTAGGGATTGGGTAGCTCTTTACTCTTCCATCTCTTGAGCCACAGAAACTCTTATTACATTTACTTTATTGTGGGATAGTATTATTTACCTTTCCCCCATTTAATGACCTCCCTGATGGTTTCCAGGAACTCCAACACCACCTTCACTATAAGCCTTGCTTTTTACTGTGATTTCT
This sequence comes from Pteropus alecto, assembly GCF_000325575.1. Lineage (NCBI taxonomy): Eukaryota > Metazoa > Chordata > Mammalia > Chiroptera > Pteropodidae > Pteropus > Pteropus alecto. Next base: position 27,545,904 of record NW_006439192.1, on the reverse strand, counting down.
CTCTCATGGACAATAATGATGATTTTCTGGAAACCCTTGCTAGGAATGAGAATGACTCTTCACCCTCCTCCACCATTTCAATTTTTAGTCTTTAGCAAAACATTCTCCAAACAATCATAGTCATTTTTGAGAGATTAATATCTGGTAAAGAGATGTAAACATAATTATTTTACATTTTTATAAGTATAACAAAAGAGGAAAAGAATATGCAAAAACACACACTGGAAAATTTGGGGGATCAAAGTTGTGAAAGATCTTGTATGTCGTGGTAAGGATCTTGTATGCCATACTATGTAGATTTTGTTCTGTAAGTAATCGAAAGTCAGAAGAGAACTTTATGCATCAAAGAAATAAAATTGAATTTGTTTTTCAAAACTAATTCCAGAGGTTGTATGGAAGATTAACTACAGTAGAAAGAGACCAGTGGTAGGGAGGCTGTCCTAGTTGATGGGCTGTTGTCACAGTTAGGCAAGAAATATTGAAGGCTTAGATCAATGCAGTACTAGTGAGGTTAAAGAGGAGTGGTAAATTCCAAAGGTTTTCTGAGGTAGAATTGATAGAAATTGGTGAGATTGTGAGAGTCAAAAAGAGAAAGAGAAAACAAAAATGGCCCTAAAAGCCTGGATGTTTATACCATATTGAATGTAGAATGAGTTCAGAAGCTTTCTCTCTTTGATTTTTTTTTTGGAATATTGAGAAAGATAGGTATTAATTCCTTTTTAAATGCTTGGTAGGATTTACCTGTGAAGTTATCTGGTCCTGGACTGTTGCTTTTTGGGAGTTTTTTGATTATTGATTCAATTTTGTTTCTAGTTATTGGTTGTTTAGATTTTCTGTTTCTTTCTGATCCACTTTTGGAAGATTATATGTTTCTAGAAATTTGTCCATTTTTTTCTAGGTTGTCCAATTCGCTGGCATATAATTGTTTATAGTATTCTCTTACAATCCTTTGTATTTCTGTGGTATTGGTCATATAATTGTTTATAGTATTCTCTTACAATCCTTCGTATTTCTGTCACATCTCCTCTTTCATTTCTGATTTTATTTATTTGGGCCCTCTCACTTTTCTTTCATTGATGAGTCCGGCTAAATGCTCACCTTTGTTTATCTTTTCAAAGAAGCAGTTTCATTTATCTTTTCTATTTTTTTTCTCTTTATTTCACTTATTTTTGCTCTGATCTTTATTATTTCCTACTTTATACTTTGGTTTTGTTTGTTCTTCCTTTTCCAGTTCCTTTAAGTATAAGATTAGATTGTTTATTTAAGACTTCTCTTGTTTCTCCAGATAGGACTGTGTTGCTATGAATTTCCCTCTTAGAACTGCTTTTGCTCTGTCTCAAAGATTTTGGATCATTGTGTTTTCATTTTCATTTGTCTCAATATATATTTTTTCCTTCTCAATTTCTTCATTAAACCATTGATTGTTTAGTAGCATGTTATTTAGGCTCCACATGTTTGTGTTTTTTCCATTTTTCTTCTTGTAATTAGTTTATAGTTTCATACTGTTGTGACCAGAGAAGATACTTGATATGATTTCAATCTTTTAAAATTTACTAAGACTTATTTTATGGCCTAACATGTGGTCTATCCTAGAAAATGTGCCATGTGCACTTGAAAAGAATGCATATTCCATTGATTTTGGATGGAATGTCCTGTAAACGTTAAGTCCATATGATCTAATGTGTCATTTAAGATCAGTATTTCCTTGTTAATTTTCTGTCTGGATGATCTATCCATTGATGTGAGTAGAGTGTTAAAGTCTCCTACTGTGATCATATTACCGTTTATCTCTCCTTTTATGTCTGTTAATATTTGTTTTATGTATTTACATGCTCCTACATTGGGTGCATAGATGTTTACAAATGTTATGCTCCCTTGTTGGTTTGAGCCCTTTATTGTTATGCAATGCCCTTCTTTGTTCCTCATTACAGTTTTTGTTTTAAAATTTATTTTGTCTGACGTAAGCACTGGTAACCTAGCTTTCTTTTTATTTCTATTTGCATGAAATATCTTTTCATGCCTTCATTTTCAGTCTATGTGTGTCTATTGATCTAAAATGAGTCTCTCGTAGGCAGCATATAGATAGTTTTTAAAAATCCATTCAGCCACCTTATGTCTTTTGATTGTAATGTTTAGTCCATTTTTATTTAAAATAATTATGAATACATATGTACTTATTGCCATTTTATTGTTTTCTGTTTGTTTCTGTAGTTCTTCTTTGTTCCTTTCATCTTTTGCTCTCTCATCTTGTATATTAAATGACTTTCTTCAGTGATTTGTTTGGTTTCCTTTTTCTTATTTTTTTTTGTATATCTATTATAGATTTTTGGTTACCATAAGGCACATATATAACAAGCTATACTTATAGTAGTCTGTTTCAAGTTGATGGTCACTTATGTTTGAATCCATTATAATTCGCTATATTTTTTACTCACCATCCCACGTTTATGTTTCTGACATCATATTTTACATCTTTTGCATGCATGTGTTTGTGTATACCTTAATTACTATAGTTACACATACTCTTACTACTTTTGTCTTTTGACCTTTATACTAGCTTTATAGTTGGTCGATTCATTACATTTATTAAATATTTGTCTTTATTTTTTTAATTTTTATTTTTGGCATTTTTTTTCTACTTGAAATTCATTTAACTTTTCTTCTAATGCCAGTTAAATGGTGATGAATCCCTTTAGCTTTTGTTTGTCTGGGAAACTTTTTATCTTTCCTTCAATTCTTAATGATAACTTTGGTGGTAGAGTGTTATTGATTGTAGATTTTTCTCTTTTATCACTTTGAATATTTCATGCCATTTTCTTCTATCCTGCAAAGTTTCTGCTGATAATTCAGCTAATGATCTTATGGGGATCGCTTGTATATAACTAGCTGTTTTTCTCTTGCTGCTTTTAGTATTCTTTCTTTATCTTTAACTTCTGACTTTTTAATTATAATGTATCTTATAATGTATCAGCCTCTTTGGGTTCATCTTCTTTGAGGTTCTGTGCACTTCCTGGACTCGTATGTCAATTTGTTTTCACCATGTTGGCGGAGTTTTCAGCCATTTTATTTTTTTTCAAATACATTTTCTGTCCCTTTCTCTCTCTCTTCTTTTCTGGGCTTTTATGATTGGAATGTTGATATGCTTGAGGTCCCTTAAACTGTCCTCATTTTTTTTTGAGCTGGCATAATATTTTATCTATCTTTATTTTTTGATTTTTTGCTTTTGCTGTTCTGATTGGATGATTTTCACTACCTTGTATTCTGGCTCATTGACTTACTCTTCTGTATCAGCTATTCTGCTGTTGATTTCTTCTAGAGTATTTTTATTGTAGTTATTGTATTCTTCAGTTCTGATTGGTTCTGTTTTTCATATTTTTTATCTTTTTATTGACATTATCACTGAGTTCATACATTCTTTTTCCTTTCTCTGAGTTCACTGGGCATCCTTATAACCATTTTTTAAAATTGTTTTTCTAGTAGATTGTTTGACTCTGTTTCATTTAGTTCTTTTTCTGGCCCGGCCCCATCACCCATTCCTTTGTTTGGAAAATATTTTTCTGTATCCTCATTTTGGCTGTCTCTCTGTGTTTTTTTTATGAATTAGATGATATGGCAACCTCTTAGGGTCTTGAAATAGCTTTGTGTAAGAACTTCTGCTTTGTAGACTGCCTGAAATGGGTGTTTTGGCAGGCCAGCTGGAGCTGGAGCTGGAGTGGGCATGGTCATGGCGAGTCTCAGAGGCAAGCCTTGATGGGGCCAACTTGGTGGGCTGGCTAGGCCTGTAGTTAGAGTAGGCTCCAGCTGTGGGGAGTCCTTCAGTCAAACTTCACTGGAGATGCCTTGGAAAGCTGGCTAAAAGTGTACTCGGAATGAGCCTGAGCCCTTGAGGAGTCCCAGGGGCAAGCCACACTGAGGCCCAGAGCTGTAGCTGGAGTGGGTACGAGCTGTGAGAAATCCTTGGAGTAAGTTGCACCAGTATCTACTTGACAGGCCAGCTGGAAGCTGTAGCTGGTGCAGGCCTTAGAGTGTCTCAAGGCAAGCCATTGAGCTGGTATGGTCCTGGGGTCTGGTACACACTCTGATAGTTTTGGCTGGCTGACTAAAGCACCTGGATTATGTTCCTGCCAATATGATCAAGGGGGAGGGAAAAGGCAACAAATGAAGCTCTCCAGTGCCTCTGATGCCAGAGACACTTCCCACAGTTCTCCTCTCCTTTGCCGGATGCTCAAGGGTTAGTAAATGGATTTCCTCCTCTTATTGTCTAGGTGCCCTTTAAGTTACTGTTTATTTTTTATTGTTGAATTTTAACAGTTACTTGTATATTTTGGGTACAAACCTTTTATCACGTATATTTTGTAAATATCATATAAAGTCTCTTCCTGTATCTCTTTCTGCTACTGTTATTATATAGGAGCCTTGTTTGGGTAGTCATAAACTATGAAAGAAAGTGAAAGATCTATTATCTTATGGTTAAATTTCAGTCTTTCAATGAGATTGTGTCTCTTGTCTATTACTTTCACAAGTTTTTATTTTTACCAGTGCTATAGTTTTTTTTTAATAACCTTGATTTATTTTTATTTATTATTTTTACTTACTTACTTAATTTTTATTTACATTTTTAATGGTGACATTGGTTAATGAAATCCAGTAAATTTTAGATGTACAATAAAACAGTAAGGCATATATATTGTATTGCGTGTTCACCAACCATACTTAGATTTCTTCCTGTCACCACATACTAGACCCCTTTTACACCATCTACCTTCACTCTTCCCCCATCCTCTAGTAACCACTAGTCTATTGTCCATGTCCATGAGTCTGTTTGTTTGTTTGTGCTTTTAGATTTATATCCCGCATGTAAGTAATATCATGTGGTTTTCAAATTTTTGGCTTATTTTACTTAGCATGATTATCTTGAGGTCCATCCATGTTGTCATAAATGGCAGTATTTCATCTCTTCTTATGGCTGAGTGACATTCCATTGTATACATGTACAACAGCTTCTTTATCCAAACATCTATATTAGGACACCTCGGT
>NW_006439192.1:27536759-27537795 GCF_000325575.1 Pteropus alecto | reverse complement strand
ATTATTTTTTTGATTTTTCGATTTCTCTCTTCTTCCTTCTGATTTATTTCTAGATTTCTGTCTTCGATATCACTGATCCTTTCCTTCATTTGGTGGACTCTATTTCCCAATCTTATTATTTTATTTTTCATCTCTTGCAGTGTATCTTCATCTCCAGAAGTTCTATTTAGTTCCTTTTGAGGGTTTCAACATTCTTGCTTTGCTCACCTATTTGTTTTTCGAATTCCTGAAATTGTTGATTTGAGTTGCTTTGGATCTCATTGAGTTTTTTCAGAAATACTATCCTGAATTCTCTGCCATTTAAGTTTTTAAGCTAATTTTCTGGAGATTTTTCTCTTTCTTTCTGAGCTGTCATGCCACATTGGTTGTTCTTGGTGTTTAATGAATATTTCTCTGCCAGGGCATTAATGAAAGTGTATTCTGCTTTTTTTTTTTTTTTTTTCTCAGAAAGAAGATTTATTATATAAAGATCTCTACCTTGTTGCTAAGATGGCATTTTTCTTTTGGTTTCTCATAGGTGGTGTCCCTGCTTTCTATAATGTCTTAATAATGCCTTTTGTTTTCTTATATTCAATCACACTCGCTACCCTCAGTCTCAGTCTCTGTCAGTGTTAGTGATAGTTTTGGTAGCATTTGCTTACATACCCCTGGGGCTCTGCAGTGTTCAATATTGGAGGATATAAGGGGAGGGGCCCTCTGGGTTGGTGGATGAGAGCTGTGGCTCAGCCTCATGTTTTGCATCCGTGGCTGGTAATAATCAATTGTTCCTTCTCTATGGTCTCCACTTCCCTGCCGTCCCCACTTTTCTGCTTTTTGCCCTGATCCCTGGGCACTGGTAGAGCTCACAGCTCTCCCAGGCCAGGGTGTTCAGGGAACCTGCTGCACCTTCTCCCCTCCCCCTCCATCTGCCGGAAACTCTGGCTGCAAGAGGCAGTTTCTTTGTTTCTCCTATTCCACTGCCCAGCTCCCAGAGTTCTGATCTGTGATAGCTCTTATGCACAGATCACTCCCTCATATATACATGTGTGCAGGTTTG
>NW_006439192.1:27523793-27536301 GCF_000325575.1 Pteropus alecto | reverse complement strand
TCAGAACCGTGTATTTTTCTGCCCCAATTCTTTTGTGAGACTGCAAATCTTGGTTTCTTTATTTCACCTCATTTTTTCTGGGTCACCCACATGGTGACTGAGCTACATGCATCATTTCCTACTTCCTGTCTGTAAGAGCCATACTTACAGACAGTACTGATGTGCCTCTTTCTCTCAGAAGTTAAGGTCAAGTTGTAAGGGAGAACTCTAAATGGCATGCCTTTCTTTTAATTTATCACAAATGATCCTATAGAATATGGTGTACTTGATAGGCTATCTAAGAAGGGGAAACGTCAGGCAGTGAGAAAGTTAACCTCTTTTCTCTGGTGCAAAATGTGGGAGAACTGTGAAAATGCCTAGAGCATTGTGGTATATATCATAAGCACTCAATAACTATTGGTTCTGTGGATAAATTGCTGTGGGTTTCTTCCCTCTTACTTGTTTTCATGACTCTTTATTTGCTCTCTAGGTAAGCGGATGTTCTTGATGCTCTCACTAACTTCTATACCTCTTCTCAATGTACCTCTTTCTCCCCTCTGAACAATTCTGGTGCTTGAAGTTTCACAACCCAACCTAACCCAGTTGCATACTGCCTGGTATCTTTTCTTCTTGTTTCTTAAATTAGGTAAAGTCTATGTGGAAAATAAGTCACATTGCTAGGGCTGTTACTACCTTTTGACTCTATTCCTGACCAAAGAGACTCCAAGGATCCTCTACCTTCAGAAACCAGCAAGAATCTCAGCAGAGAATGCACCATGAAGTAGGGGCACTGCTTGAAGGAATTTACTCACCTGTTTATAGTTGGGCTTTTGACTGCTCCCACTCTTCTCTTTGAATGGCAGGAATTAATTACAGTTGGAGAATAAACCAGGTTTCTATTCAATCCACTCTATTTAAAAAATTTTATATTTGGTTCACAGTGCAGATAAGGCTGTCAGCTTAGTCTTACAATAAAGACTTTATCTAGGTAGATGGCTACTTCCTGGAACTATATAAAGATTTCTCAATATATTAGGTACTAAGCAGAAAATTGGAGTCTGTAAAATATAGCTTTTATAAAAAGAGGTTAAACCCATTTGGAGGAATTCTATGGCCAAAACTGCAAAGCCTTGGGAAAACATGAGGCATTCCTTAATTATGAAAGCACCATATTAATGGTTTTCAATGTGTGGTCAGCACTTGCATCAGGATCCTCAGTGAGAACTTACTTAACATACATATTCCTGCCCAACTCTTTGCCTACCAAATCAAAAACTCTAGGCATAGGGCCTTGGAAATCCATGTTTAAAATTAATTTTCCTGGTGATTTTTCTAAGGATCACTAAATAATGAGTGCTGTAGAGGCTTTCCTTTAAATTTCATATTCTAAATTTGAAGAAAACATTCTACAGTTGTTATATTCACAATTTTATGTTATTTTTTTGGCTGAAACAGTATGATAGGCAGAATTCTAAAATGATTCCCGATGACACATGCCCTTGTAAAACCTTCTCCCTTTGACTGTGGGTGGGTCCAATAACTTATTTCAAACTAGTATACCATGGCAAAGATGATGGTATATCACTTTCTTGATTATGTTACTTTACATAGTAAAGATGAAGGAATTTTACATGTGTAATTAAGCCTCCTAAGTAGATGACTTTAAGTTAACCAAATGGGAGAGTAATTTGGGAAGCCTGACCTAATCAATTGAGTTCTTTAAAAGGAAGTCTAGAGGTCGGAGACATTATCCTGTTGCCCTTAAAGAAACAAACTGCTATGTTGTGTAGAGGGTTACGTAGCAGGAAATGGTGAACAGCTTCTAGATGCCGAAGGCCTCTGTCCTATAATCACAAAGATCTGAATTCTGTCAATAACTAGTGAACCTGGAAGAGGAGCTTGAGTCTATGATGAGACTACAGCTCTGGATGATAACTTGACATCAGCCTTGTGAGACCCTGAACAGAGGACCAAGCTAAGCCATTCTTAGACTCCTGACTCACAGAAACAATGATATAACAACTGTGTGTTTGATGCTGCAGAGTTTGTTATGCAGCAATAGGAAACTAATGCAAATATCAGAAAATAAAATTGCTTATTTCTCAAGCATTGTAATTTAGATTTCCAAGTTATTTTGAAGTCTGCAACAACAAACAGTTCTCAAATTGGGTTACAGGTGCCTTTTGGGGAATAGGAGACTTTTCCAAGAGGTATATGAAAATTTGAAGAATATCAGTTTTCATATCCTCAGCATCCATACATACTCTTTCCTCAAATTTATTGGCCTGGAAAGATGCCTGCAATTCAGGAAGTCATGGTGGTTTTTCTTTTCCCCCTTCTTTTTCACATTTGCCTTTTCCTAACTTTCCAAAAGAAAGACATACTTTCAAACATCTGAAATCTTACCACAGTGAATTGTTTAGAGATATAAAAATCTTCAATCAGATGAAAAATATCAATATTGCAGATGCCTTCATTAATCAAAACCCTGTGTATCTGCTATAGAATTTTCTTTCTCTGTCTTTTTACATATTTCTGGTGAGTGCAAAGTGTGGCATTAGAAACAAGGCATTTCTTAATATATATATTTTTTCAATTAGAGTTGAGATACAATATTATGTTAGTTTTAGGTCTACAACATAATGATTAGACATTTGTATAATTTATAAATTGATTGCCCTGATAAATTTAGTACCCACTTGACATACATATTTATTATAATATTATTGACTATATTCCTTATGCTCTATTTACATCCCCATGATTATTTTGTAACTACCAATTTGAACTTCTTAATCCCTTCCACTTCTTCACCCACTGCCCTCACTCCCTTCCATCTAGCAACCATCAATACGCTCTCTGTATCTATGAGTTTGTTTCTGTTTTATTTGTTTATTTTGTTCTTTAGATTCCACATGTAAGTGAAATCATATAGATTTGTCTTTCTCTGTCTGACTTATTACACTCAGCAAAATACCTGCTAGGTCCATCTGTATTGTTGCAGATGGCAAGATTTCATTCTTTTTTATGGCCAAGTAACATTCCCTTGTATATATGTACCACCTCTTCTTTATCCATTTATCCATTGATGGACACTCAGGTTGTCTCCATATCTTGGCTATTGTAAATAATGTTGCAATGAACACATGTCCCTTCAAAGCAGTGTTTTGGGTTTCTTTGGACAAATACCCAGAAGTGGGATTACTGTATCCTTCTTTGTCTCTTGTTACAGCCTTTGTTTTAAAGTCCACTTTGTCTGCTATAAGTATTGCTGCTCTGATTTTTTGTTTGTTTGTTTCCACTTTCATTAAACAACATTTTCCATCCCTTTACTTTTAGTCTGTATGTATCTTTTAATCTGAAGTGGGTCTCTTGTAGGCAGCATATGTAAGGGTATTATTTTCTTTTCTATTCAGTCACCTTGTCTTTGGCGCACCTAATCTATTTTCATTCAAAGTAATTGCTTATAGATATGTAGTTATTGACATTTTATTATTCATACTTTTAGCTTTTCTTTTTCTTCTTCTTAAAGAAATCTTTCTAATACTTCTTATAATACTGGTTTGGTGGTGATGAACTCCTTTAGCTTTTTCTTATTTGGAAAACTTTTTATCTGTCCTTTGATTCTAAATGATAGCTTTGCTGGGTGATCTTGGTTGTAGGTCCTTGCTTTTCATCACTTTGAATATTTTGTGCCAATCTCTTCTGGCCTGCAAAGTTTCTGTTGAGAAATCAGCTGACAGTTTTATGGGAGATCCCTTGTATGTAACTAATTGCTTTTCTCTTGCTAGTTTTAAGATTCTCTCTTTGCCTTTAACCTTGGCATTTTAATCATGATGCATCTTGGTGTGGGCCCCTTTGGATTCATCTTATAAGGTACTCTCTGTGCTTCATGAAGCTGTATGTCTATTTCCTTCAGCAGGTTAGGAAAGTTTTTTGTCTTTATTTATTTAAATAGGTTTTCAATTCTTTGTGCTCTTTCTTCTTCCTATAATGGCAATGTTAGTATGCTTGATGTTGTCCCAGAGGCTCCTTAAACTATCCTCATTTTTTTTGGATTCCTTTTTCTTGTTGCTATTCTAATTGGGTGTTTTCTACTACCTTATCTTCCAAATTTCTGATTTGTTCCTCTGCTTCATCTAATCTACCGTTGATTCCTTCTAATGTATTCTTAATTTCTTACTGGTTCTTTTTTATGTTTTCTATCTCAATTTTTATATTTTTTTATCTCTTTGTTAAAGTTCTCACTGAGTTCATCAACTCTTACCCTAAGTTCATTAAGCATGCTTTTAACCAGTGTTTTGAATTCTGCATTTGGTAAATTGCTTGCTCCATTTTGTTTAGTTCTTTTTCTGAAGCTCTGTTCTGTTCTTTCATTTGGGATATGTTTTCTTGTCTTTGCATTTTGGTTGCCTCCCTGTGTTTGTTTCTATGTGTTGCTATGTCTAGGGCTGCTATGTCTTCTGGTATTAGTAGAGTGGCCTTATGTAGTAGGTGTTCTGTCGGGCCCAGTGGTGTTGTTTTTGTTTCTACATATAGATAGATCTGCTACATCTCCCAGTCTTGACAGGGTGGCCTTATGTAGTAGGTGTTCTGTCGGGCCCAGTGGTGTAGTCATTGTTTGTCTCAGCTGGGTGCTTTAGATGTGTCCCTTGTATGGGTTGTGTGTGTCCTTCCATTGTAGTTGAGCCTTGGTTGCTGTTTGCACGCCAATGGGAAAGATTGACCCTCAGGGTGATTGGCGGTGAGGACTGGCTGGTGACTATAGTAGAGAAGCTGTTGTGCAGAGGTTGACCTTACAGAGCAGGATTTGCTCTTGTGCCTGCCCAATCTGCCATTTGGGTGTGTTGTCCTCAGATGCAGCCCTGGGTGGTTCTCAGGTTCTGCTCAAGGACTGCCACAGGATGTGCCAGCCCCAGGGCTTCTTGGGAGGTGTCCCGCCACAAGACAAGTTCAGTGGCAGCCTATGTTAGGTAGGGCTGCTATGTCTCCTGGTCTTAGTAGAGTGGCCTTCCCCAGGCCTCCTGGTGAGCCACCAAGCAATCTATAGAGAGCTGCTACCATGCTGGACTTGTAGGTGCCTTGAGAGGCCAAGCCAAAACCTAAGGCCAACTGCCACTAGTGTCAAGTTTGGGGTTTTTCAGCAAGAGGCATAGGTCAAGCAGAGGCCAGATTATGGTTGTTTGGGTTTTGTGAGATTTTTGGAAAGAATGCAGCCTGAGCCAAGACTGGCTGTTTGTATAGAAAAGCCACTGGAAGTGGCTTGATTGTGCCTGCAAGTTAGGTGGGGTAGGGTCTCAGGGAATCATGGAGGGTTGGGGACAAATGATGTTAACCAGGTTAATGGTGCCTGCCTGTGTTAGCATGCCAGGATGGGTGGAGGTCTCAACAAAGAAACAATGGATTCTGCCACTTCTTCTGTCTGTGTGAAAGTTGTCCCTCCAGCCCTTGCCACGAAGCCAGACAATTCAGTTTCTCCCTGTATGTCCCTGGCACCTTTCGAGCTTCTTCCCCAGCACTGGAGCTCAGAGCCAGTGAGGTTGTCAGCTAGTAAGTCTTTGTGTGGGCCATTTAAGAGGAGTCCCTGGCACTCCAACCGCCCTTTGTTTCGCTCAGCCATAAACTCCACTGGTTTTCACAGCCAGAGGTTGTAGTGACTTCTCTTTCTGGCACTGAACACCTGGGCTGGGGAGCCCAGTGTGGGGCCCGACCTCTTGCTCCTCTGGGGAGATCTCTGCAGCTCAGATATCCCTCCCAATTCTCAGCTGCTACATGCAGGTATGAGACTAGCTGGTTCCGTATCTCTGCCCCTCCTACCAGTCTTGAGGTGGCTTGTGGCAATGTCCTGAATTTCCATATATTTTAAAATGGATTAACAGGAGTGATGAAAATTTTCTTCTATCTCCTACTTGATGTCTGTGGATACAAGACCTTCCAGGGAGAAGCACATGAAAGAAAAGAGACCATACTCCATGCTCTCTTCATTCCAGGATCCAGGCTAAGGAGCAGTTTCTGTTTGGGAACTGACTATGCTGTTGTCAGAGGGAAGAAGGAGATGTAGTGGTAATATGTGGTCACACCTAAAGATTGTGGTTAGAATTAGTGAGGGTGACAGTGCCTTATTTTGCCTGTGTGACAACTTCATGGAGAATATCTATTTTAGAACTTTGTGTCTATGTTAAAATTAAAAAGTTTGAGATGCTTGTCTCAAAGGCATGTGTTAATACTTTGAATTGAAAAATGAAGTCAATTTTTTTCTGACAAAGCAAATCTGATTTGGTTGATTTGTTTGGAAATGAGGACTGGCTTTGTCAATTAGGTTATGTGGTGGATACCTTCAAAATCTGCAGTTACAAGGTTTGGATGAATATATTTAATGATCAGATAAAAATATTTCATCAAAAATATTGTATTGGACAAAGGGTACTATAACTAACAATATTTTGATTTTCCAAATTATTTCTTTATTGGGTTATACAAAATGCTTCCACATGAAAGAGTAATAGGTATAATTGAGATATTATTGATAAGCTTTGGCAAAGCCTTCAAAAATAATGCTCAGAAATTAGTAGATGAATCTAGTAATTGGATAATGAATAATTTTACAAATAGATTATTTCAAATTCATTGTTTTTAACAAAATTGAAGAAAGATCTAATTGATTTACTATGTAATAAAACATAAGAATAATCTTTAATGATAGATTGCAACATAATTTAAGACATTTAACTCAGAAGTAAAACTCCCTTCATTCTAATCTACTCGCACATGTAAACAAATTTTTTATTGCTTACATCTATATAAATAAAAAAGTAATGTATTTAATTGAGAACCCTATCTCTTTCTGACAATAAATAATATTCATTCATAGTTACATAAACTATTTGGAAAAGTCTTATATAATTTTCAATATCATTTACTTTTTATATTTAATAATAATTTATCAAAATTATAGTATTTATATTCTCTATTTTGATCAGTTGCGTGCTACTAAAAGTTGTAATAATAATTCAATCCAGATGAAAAAGTTCACTCTTGGATCTTATAATAAAAGGAAATAAAAATATTCAAATTAAAATTGTATACATTTATACAATTACATACATTTTCTTTCCAAGCAGCATGATATGGTGACTAACAAAATCAGGATCCAAATGGTGGGAGAAAAATAAAATGAAAATATAAGTCAAAAAATAAAAAGAAATGATACAGATTTTCCAAATATCAACAAAAACTTATTTATGTATTTAAAAAATATATGATTATGGGTCTTATAATAATATGATATTGTATTCATTTTGGTACATTTAAAAGAGTGATGGAATAATTTTATTTAAAAAATCAAAATTTCAAATATGTGGCAAATGACTTTTGCATATTTTTAGACATAAAATGGGAAATTTTAGTTAAGAAACTTAGAAGTGATCCATATTTTCTTAAAATATTTTAGGAGATATAAAATGATATAAAATTTAAAGACTATTTATTGATTATATCAGTTAATTATAGGCTAAGAAATTCTGGATTAATAAATCCCAAATATCAGTGGCTTAGAATACTGAAGCTTTGTGTCTCATTCACATTACTGGTGATCTTACTGGACACTCTCTTCTCTCCAGTATCCAGGTCAAAGAGCTGCTCCTACATGGGATAAGACTGTGCTTGCCATAAGTGCAAAAGACATGTAGTCACTGTTATAGCTTTAACTTGGAAATGGCACCATGATTTTCATCACATTTTATGGACCAAAGCAAGCCACATGTCCAGACCTGACATCAATGGGACAGGAAGTAAAATTCTCCCTCCGATGGATCAGCAAGTATTTGAGAATAAAAACAAAATGTATCATAATGATCTATAGAATTATAGAGACTCATTTATACTAGGGAAAAATGTAGATGTGCCCAGTTGGAAAGAAGTTGGGCAAAAGAGAAAAATAAAAATGCATTTCAATATGAAAACAGACGTACCAGGACACAAGTTAGGATGCTATTTAGAAAACAGGGCTTCTCTTACTTGGACCAACCAATTTGTTGACTTCTTTAAAATAATTTTAGTCGTAGTCATTTAAATACTTCATGAAACAAAGATTTTAGGCTGCTGGCACATATGTGAATAAAGTCCAATAGCAATTTTTTTATCAAACACTAGTTAAATTTGATGATTTGAGTTGTTTCATTTTTATTTTTTCAGTAAGTACAATCTCACCGTTTATCATTTGTGAAATGATTTATTTACCTATTTGGAAACAGCAAATTGAAAGGTTGTCAGGGAAAATGATGAGATGACAAATCCTGTTTTGAAATCTTAAAAGTTTCTCAGTGTAGGAAACTACATAGAAACTTAGAACTTTAAGATGGAAACTTCAAAGATCAGTCAGTCATTCAAGTTTTAATACCAGTTTATCACATAAATTCTTCCAATATTCAAAGCTGTTCTGTCACTTGATATATTTAATGTGGAATCTCACCTCCTACAACTATATTGGGAGTTTTTGCCACATGACAATTTCATATAAAGTTCCCAGAATTTTTATGTGTTTAACATTTAAATATTTTTTCACTTTAATTTCAATCTGGACTAGTAGAGAGATGGATCGATTATGGTTTAAAGAAAGGCTAGAACAAAACATAACTATTAATCATTATCTTTTTATTCTCCTTTACTCTCAATAAACAATCTATAGCCACTATAACATAATGTCTTGCATTATAAATTGAATATAAATGGCCCTTTCCCTTTGGAATATACATACAAAATACTTATCATTGTGCCAAGCTGTATAGTAAATTCAGTATTTGGTTAGCTAAAAAACAAAAACAATGCCATTGTTTGATGTAGTGAGGGAGGATGTTAGGCAACTGAGAGTCTTAGGCTTATTTGGAAAAAAAAAATTATTATTATTTAGTGTACACAGCAATGCGGGTGTTAATAATTTAAGAGTTGATTTAGCTAGTGAGTCCAATCAGAAAGGTGATATGAGCAGCAGAATTCTGAGGATCAATTGTGTTTGTGGAGAAAGAAAGATGGCTGTAGTCAGGCTCCCTCCCAACACCCTTAACTAACTTCCGAGAGGAAGTGACTCAGCAATTTTCCCTTTATGTAACCATGTGCCCGGTGTGCGTGCCCAGTGCGTGTGCGTGGCTTCCATTATCTGGCAGTGTGCCACTATTATTTAACCTGTGTATAAAAGGCACCACCACCCTGAGCAGTTAGCTGAGCCCTTGCCGAAATAAAGAGCTATGTCATAGTTGCCTACAGCTCCCTGAATTTTCTTCCAACTGCCCATTCTGGTACCCCTTATCTCTGAACCTAGCATCTGCAGCAACACACTTGGCGTCCTGAACAGGATTTCCAGGTATGGGAGCTGTCTGTCCCATCAGAGGACGGGAGGGACATGTGGCCCCCACAGAGCATGTGGTATCCAGTGGCGGTGGTATTGATGACTTAGACTCCACCTGAGCTTTGGGAGGCAGTTGGTGGGTCACGGATAAATACTGAGAAGGTGCTCCACTCCTTGGAGGAGCAGCTGCCAGAAATAGCACGGGCCATGGCTGGCAGAGTAGGCTGGGTGCTTTTAATGGCTTTGAAGCAGAATATTGACGAAGCTCTAGCAGAGGCCGTGCAGGTACAGAAGCTTTAGCAAAAGCCAGATGGCTTGGACACAAAGGTGAAAAATTGGAAGCTGAATTCCAAAGAAGTTCGCCCTTGGAGACACCCTCAGAGGTAGGGGAAGATGTCCTGGAAGAAGTCCACCATAAGTATGGCCCATAATACACCAAAAGATAAAGCATGAACAACCCCCGGGTCCAAGTGTGATGCAAGCTAGTGGCCCCACGATAACGAAATTCACCATGTATACCCCATATACATCCGTGGAATTGTGGGATTTGGAGAAACGATGTGGGCAGCGATCTGGTGAACTGTTGCCAGCATAGTTGCTGTGCCTTTGAGACGAGGGGACTGACAGTATCTCATGCTCCCATGATGAGATGAAGAAATTGGTGTCCATAACTGAACAGCCCTCATTATGACAGTGTCTATAGAACAGTTGCCGCTTGGCTCAAGGTCAGGGACCATACCCTGAGGGAATGGCTTATAGCTGCTGTGCAGACAGTTTGGGCTGATGCCGGAAATCTCCCAGACAATGTGAGTAAATGGCAAATGTATGCTGAATTAGTGCAGATTATTCGTGAACTGTGCATGCGACAAGGCATGTTTAACTTGAATACGGGGACCGGATGATGAATGGTTTATGACTGGCATGCGGGACCTAGTGTTAGGGACCGCCCCCTATACTGATTTTTGGCTCATTGATCGCTATTCTGGCCCCTTTTGTGGGAGACATATACATGAAGTGACTACAGCAATGGCTACTGTAGAAGGGAGATGACGTGAGGCAGGGGGCAAAAGTGTCCGCGCGGCAATGCCCAGACCCCCGAGGGCTGAGAAGAAAAAGAAAGGCCCTATGCACAGTCTTGTTTGGGTTATCAGAAAGCAAATGTAGACTGATTTGCTAGCTGCAGGAGTTGATCAAGACAAGATAGACTGCCAGCCTAATGCAGTGTTATTAGAATTGTGGTGGCGATTAAAACCTTCTACAATTTAGGTGTGGACAGAAACCTCCCACCGAAAGCGCTTGGCCTGTGGCCTTGAAAGACTTTTTGAAACCCCAGGACTCTCTGTCGACCCTATATAATTAGGGAGAAGGCCAAGGAGCTCATTTGGAGGGGATAGGTGGGGACTGGAGACCTCATGTGGAAATGACAATCCACTGGTCCCCACACAATGTACAGAGTCCTAGCACTGGTGGATACTGGGGCCGACTATGGAAATCCAGACAGATTCTCTGAGCCAGCTGTCCTATAATCCTATATGTGTGTGTGTATATACATATATATATGTATATGTATATGTATATGTATATACACACACACATACATATATATATGTGTATATATATATATATACACACATACACATATATATATGTATATATATACACACATATATATGTATATATATGTACAGAACATACATATATATGTTCTGTTTTTATTAAATTTATTGGGGTGACATTGGTTAATAAAATTATAGATGTAATATATTTTATCTTAGAAATCTTTCATGTGGAATTAGAATCAGGAATATTTTATTTGTTCTGGTTTACTGAGGTAGTCAAATAATTGTGTGTGTTAACCACCTTCTATTTCTTAAAATTTCTCCCTTGAACTTTAGAGAAATATAGTGATGATTTTAAGATCATTCAGCAAAAAGTAATCATTCTGGAGATCGCGTAGAAGGCAGTTAGCTTTGGCTCCTCTTGGCTCTACTTAAAGCTCCCCCTCCCCACACTATATTCCTGGTGACCCAGCTCCAGGTACCAGGCCCACCTGGTATGGACACTGTTACTCAGAATTTTATTCCCAGGGAGCTATCTGTCCTATAATCCTAACTGAAATGTTAACTGATAATGACAGCCAGCTCTCAGATTCCAAGGAATATTTAAATTCTAATGAAAGATTAGAAGAAATAACATCTCTAGTGATTAAATTTCAAGTAGATGGTGGGGTGAAATTTTGAGGATTAGAGAATTCTTAAATCTCATTTCATAGATAGCTGCACTGCTGTACGGGCTGGTTAATGTAAGGAACACAGTGGATAGAAAAACATAGCCAAGGTCAGACACAGGATATTATAGCCAAGGTCAGACACAGTCCAATTTTTCATTCAGACTCTCGTTATTATTCCTATCTGATATGAAGGCACTCAGGATGAGTTTTGAGAATTTGCTACCTAAAAATAATGAGCTAAGGAAAGGAAGAACAAGGATTCACAACCACAAATATTTATTGAGAAGTAATATATACCAAACACAGACCTAGATACACAGTTGAACAAAACAGTTAGTGTCCTTGTCCTAATGACATATGATAGTATAGTAATGGGAGCTAGAAAGTAATCAACCATATAATTATATATACTTTTTAAATTGTTGAGGTGGCATTGATTAATAAAATTAAATAGGTTTCAAGTGTACAATTCAATAATATATCACATGTATATTGCATTGTATGTTCACTACCCAAAGTTAAATTTCCTTCTGTCACCATATATTTGATCTTCTTTACTCCTCTTTACCTCCCCGCTTCCCTCTTCCCTCTGGTAACCACTAATCCACTGTCCATGTGTCTCTGTTTGTCATGTTTGTTTGTTGCTTTCAGTTGTATATCCCACATATAAGTAAAATTGTATGATTCTCAACTTTTTCTGTCTGCCTTATTTCGCTTAGCATGATAATATCAAGATCCATCCATGTTGTCGCAAATGGCAGTATTTAATCTTTTCTCATGGCTGAGTAATATTCCATTATATATATGTACCACATCTATTTAGCCAATCATCTATCAAAGGACACTGCGGTTGTTTCTATATCTTGGCCACTGTGAATAATGCTGTAATGAATATCGAGGTGCATATATCTTTATGGATAAATGTTTTAAAATTTTTTTGATAAAACCCCAGAAGA
>NW_006439192.1:27509312-27523673 GCF_000325575.1 Pteropus alecto | reverse complement strand
GTGGTATCTCATTGTGGTTTTGATTTGCGTTTCCCTAATAGCTAGTAAAGTTGAGCATCTTTTTAGGTCTGTTGGCCATTTTTATGTCTTCTAGGGAGAAGTGTCTGTTCTGGTCCTTTGCCCATTTTTTTAATTGGATTGTTTGTTTTTTATTGTATAGTTGTATGAGTTCTTTGTATATTTTGGATATTAAGCCCTTAACAGAGACATTATTTGCAAATATCTTTTCGCATTTAGTTGGTTGTCCCTTTTTTTGTTGATGATTTTTTCTGCTGTGCAGAAACTTTTTAGTTTGATATAATTCCATTCATTTATTTTGCAAAATAAATCCTTTTAAATCCAACGTCCATGAGTTTAGTATTTATGTTTTACTCTATGCAATTTACTGTTTCAGGTTTTATATTCAGGTCTTTGATAAATTTTGAGATAATTTTGATGCATGGCGACAGCAGCCTAGTTTACTGTTTTGCATGTGGCTTTCCAATTTTCCCAGCACCATTTATAGAAGAGGCTTTCCTTTCTCCAATGTTTCTGGCTCCTTTGTAGAAAATTATTTGACCATATACATGGAGGTTTGTTTTTGGACTCTCAATTCTATTGGTCTGTGTGCTTGTTTTTCTGCTAACACCGTGCTGTTTTCATTATTGTCTCTTTGTAGTATAATTTGAAGTCAGGCAGAGTGATACCTCTGGATTGCTTTGGATATTCGGGTCTTTTGTGCTTCTATACAAATTTGATAATTTTTTGTTCTGTTTCTTTAAAAAAATGCCTTTGGAATTTTGTCGGGGATTGTATTATATCTGTATATTGCTTTGGGTAGTAAGGTTTTTTTTTTTTAACAATGTAGATTCTTTAAATATTTATACTTTGAATTGCAATAAATAATGTGAAGGAAAATAAGAGAATACTAAGAGAGTTACCAAGGGAGTCTTTTATTTTTACCTAAGAGAAGATAAGCTCAATAGTGAAATACACAGACTTTGGAGCCAAAATGTCTGGATTCAAATCCCAACTTAGCTGTTTCATCTTGGTCACATTATAAGCTTTCTGTGCTTTACTTTCTTATATGGAAAATAATATTTACTTTATGAGGTTGTTGTGACGATTAAATGAATTGATATATATAAAGTGATTAGAATAGAGTCTGGCACAGAGACAAAGACAGAGACAGAGAGACAGAGAGAGAAAGAGAGAGAAAGAGAGAGAAAGAGAGAGAAAGAGAGAGAGAACTGTGATTGTGTGGCCTGGCAAGTCTGAAATTTTCAGGGCAGGCCAGCAGGCTGGAAATTCCAGCAAAAGTTGATGTTGCAGTTTTGGGTACTAGGCAGTCTAGAAGTCAAATTCCTTTCTCTTTGGGGGACTTCAGTCTTTTCTCCAAAGGCCTTCAGTTGATTGGAGAGGCCCACCCACACTATGGAGGGTAATCTGCCTTATACAAAGTCTACTGATTTAAGTATTAATTGTATATAAAAAGTACCTTCACAGCAATATCTAGATTGGTGTCTGAGCAAACACCTGAGCACCGTACCCTCACATGTTGGCACATAAAATCAGTCACCACAGGAGCTATTTCCATGGTCTAGGTGTGAGATGATTGTGAACTAGAGTGATGGCTTCGGGGATTGAGAGAAGTGGTTGCAGTCAAGATTTAGTCTGAAAAATAAGGAGCAGAACTTGGTATTGATTATGACATAAGGGGAATCAAGAACATCCCCCTGACTTCTGGCTTTAGCAAAAAACACAGCCCTTACTTCGCTCATTTAGTCAAAAGTAGGGCGTAGGGAAAAGAAAAAGTACCAGGGATTAGTAGAGAGAAGAGGGAAGAAGAAACAAAGAAAGAATCAGTGGCAGGCATCTTTCCTGTGCAGAGGACCAACTTAGGGTTGTGGGTGGGGGTTTAGCTCATGGGCACCAGCACTGAGAAGCATGTGTTTTACTTGGGAACTGCCATAGCTAGCAGGGGACTGTGGCACGGACGAACAATGACCTTTTACAATACTGCTCCTACCTCTGACTAAATGTGGCCCAATGGAAGTCAGATAACTTGACAGAAAGACTGGCTCATTCCACTGTGAACCTAAGCAGGAATATGGAAAGAGGGCAACACTTTCTTTCTAAAAAGCTTGGGGAAAGTTATTTCAAAAAGGAGACAATAATAATAGTGTTGATGAAGCTGAGAAGACTAGGACTGAAAAGTTACCCATCCAATTTGGTAATATGAACATCTCTGGTACCCTTAGAAAAGTGGTTTTGCTGGTGGTCCTGAGGTACGAATTACATCAGGACCCCTCCCCAGAGCCACTAAAACAAAAAACAGCCTTGAACAATAGCTTTGACAGTGAAGCAGTTTTGTAGTTTAACATTTTCTGCTAAAGCAGAAAATAAAGATAGGGAAAGTCCCCAGTATAAGCATGCACAGAAGGACAGCTAGTGTTATCTAGAATTCATGTTTGCTTCATTATATGATCATTATAATAAATTAGCATTGAGGTTAAGTGTATCCACTATGCATCTGATGTGTCTCACTGATTCCAGAAAAAAGCATCTTTTTTTCCATGATGGGACTACCCCAAATCGTGAATATTCTACCCCTTAGTTAGATTAATGGAAAAAATCCCCAAACTCACAATGGGAGGATGCAGCAGCTCTCTCTTAAACCTGCCTAATCTCTCGTCTGAGAATGTACTTTCACTTGTACTTCGGGGCTGATTGCTTTTGCCAGCTTGCTCTCCCTTCTGAGAGTAAGTGTGCTTTGTCTTCAAGGCTGGCCATTCTTGGCAGCCTACTTTCCCACCTGAGAAGTGTACTTCCACTTTCAATAAAACTAAGCTTGCTTACAAACTACTGGGTGTCTGCCTTCAATTCTTTGTCAACCGGAGACCAAGAGCTAAAGTCCAGGAGTTTCAGGACTCCCCAGAAGTGGTAATTGTCCCAATTTGCAGATTAACAGATTGAGGTAAATTAACTAGTCCCAGTCCAAGGTGGCAGCTCAGTTTGTCGATCTCAAAAACCATGCTCTTATTTTTTTCCATGTTTTCTTCCTCTGAGAATGTGCACAGCAGATCTTGCTGCTTCTGCCCTAATTTTATGCTATTTTCTTGATGTGGCTGGTGGAGAGTGATGCTCTGATTCTGGCAGTTAGCCCAGATATAAGTTGGATCTTCTGAAAGCATTTCAAAGTTGTAATACTTAAGATTCTTTCATCAAACTCATATCTGATAACATTTTAAAAAAGTCTTCTAACAAAATTTCACCCCGAACTAAGAATAACCACTTAACCATATTGAAGAGAAAATTTAGTTTCAACCCACCAATTTTGAAATAAGCACTTGCATAATAAAATTTAAATTATATTTAAATTATATAGTCCTTCTCAAGAAGATACTGTGTACATATTTATAACTTCATAATACATGCTATTATGGTTGATTTAATATTCTATTTCTAACTCACACTAAATTCCTTCTGTTTTTTTGACTTCTGGATTCATAAGTGTCTATGACTCTTTGCTTATATTTCATGTTCTTTCTTTTACATATTGGGTGAAGGAAATGGCTTTGAGTCTAATTCGTAGCTGTGGTAATGATGTATTTTTAACACCCTTGAATTATTTAGAAAAATGCACCTGTGAATCATAGTCAGATCTAAGGAATAAAAACAATAAAAAGAACAAAGCAGTTGGTGGTTGAAATGCAAAAGGTTGACTAACCCTTTTCTATTACTCCTGTGAAACAGATCGGATGGACTTGGCCACACTTAAGCTGATTCATGGTGAGACAGCCAACCAGCCAGAAGGAGAGAGAGGGTGTGGGTGAGGGAGAGAAGGTGACAGAGAGAGAAGGAGGAGGGAGGGAGAGAGAGACAGAGAGAGACATAGAGAGAGACAGAGAGAGACAGAGAGAGACACAGAGAGACAGAGAGACAGAGACAGAGACCAGAAAGTTCTATAGAATGACAACCAAATGGTTTGGGCCATCTTTAGTTTAACCTTGAAACCAGTCTGTTTTATATGTTACCTTTTGTGCTCCACCTTTGCATGCTTTATTTCTGTTCAGAGTGGAATTTTTATTTTTTGGATTCAGATAACAGTTTCCTTTTAAACCATACTTCTGAACTTATTTTTTCATTTAATCCATACCTGCTGGTTTAGGACAGTATTGCCTTAGTTTGATGAAAATCTTTGCTATTGGTTGAGGATGCAGTTAATATTTTTAAATATGCAGCAAGGTGACATAGGATTGTTTTTCATCTGTCTGTTATACCTGGGGTGGCCAAGCACAAGGGTTCCACTTTTGATCACTAGATGGAAGATGCTGAGTTTTCACATTGGAGTGAAACCTCAGCAGAGTTTATATACAGCTAAAGGTTGTGAGTAACACAACAGCCTGTTCTCCAGTCTTCCCCACAACTACCATCTTCATAAGAAGGACCCCCTCATCTCCCTGTAGCCCTCCTGGGAAGTTCTGGATGTACTCATGTTTCCCTGTATATCTGATTTGATTTTTAAAAAGCCATAAATTCTTATCTTTAATAGGTTTTTCTTTTCATGTTTAAAACATCAGGCTTTTAATATTTTCCCATTTCATGACTGTTGATTTTTCTGTATGACCTTAAATGATCCTTAGCAATGAGGAGAGCATGTTAATATTCCCCTGTGACTTTACTTCATTTCCATGTTTCAAATAACAGTGCCCATTATACCACTTTCCTGGTTATTTTGGGCAATAACATAAAGAGCATATCAGTCAGGAGATAGAAGCTATACCACTACCATTATTTTAACAGAGAATTTAATATAAAGAATGGTAAACTAGGGAAATGAAAGCAAAATAAACTAAATTGTCATGTAGATATCATGGAATAAAGGAAAGAGGTTGGAATTATTAAAACTTAGAAATATGGAAGAGGCATTTCATAGAGCTAAAACTCAGACTTCTAAGAAAGATTTGCTGCTTAGCTGAGACTGGTGTCTCTGAGCTCAAAGGAGGTGCCCTGATTTCTAAGGCAGGGACACCAGGCAGTGGGTGCTCATGGGGCTGGAACCTCAAGTGCTGGAAAAAATGAGTACTAAGTTAAATTACTGCTCTGAGAGGCAACTGGTGTTGCTGGGGCAGAAATGCAAAGCAGGGGAACGCAGGAAGCAAGCACAAAATGCAAAGGAAGCCAATAGGAAGGAGCAAATCTCTTTATTTTCCTTTAGCTTTGCAATCTTTCTGTAGTCCGCCTATTGGCAGGACCTGACAAGGAGGAGCAGAAAAGGGAGAAATGTGGTTGCAGAATTGAGAGACAATAGCCTGATATCTTGCACATTGAGCTATCATTGTACAAATCTATTCATCTGTAAAGGACTTTTATTCTAGTTCTATATTATGAAAAAAATAAGCATGCCACACATAAAGAATGATTATGACAAAGATATTCTATCACATTCAAAACATGCTTGTAAAATGCCCATTAAAAGTGAGTTTTTTTAAAAAAAAATGAGAGCATTTTACCGGACACAAGTTCCACTTGTAGGCTATTTATGTCAAAACTAGATAACCTTATGTGGTGGTTTTTAAAATATTTCCATGAATTCTATGAAATATATTCTCCTTCAAGAGATGCTGCCTTATTTCCCTCCAATCTTAATTCTCCCTCCACCTGCATATGGGTGTACTCAGTTATTGACTTCTAACAAATGGAATGTGCCAGAAGTGATGGTGTATAACTTCTGAGCTAGGTCATAACAGACATTGCCATTCTGTCTTGATCTCTCAAGACAGAATGGTTCTCTACAGGGGGTAGCTCATCACTGTGATGTAAGTAAACTCAAGGTCGACTCAAGAGAGGCTCGTGTGGGGAGAACCTGAGGCTTGCTGCCACAGTCAGCACCAACTGCCAGATATATGAGTGAGCCAAGTTGGCAGCAGATGCGACAGCTCCATTGAAGCCTTTAAATGACAGAAGCTTTAGCCATTATTTTGACTATAACTCTCAAAAGACCCCAAGCCAGAAGCATCCAGCTGAGAAAATAAATTTTATCATTTCACGCTACTAAGTTTTGGGGTAATTCGTTATGCAGCAATAGATAACTAATATGCTTTAGCTTTTGGAAACCATGGAGAATGATTGTGGGTCCCAGGCCTGGCAGGCTCCAGGTCTGGTCCCAGGACCCCGGATTTAGAATGTTACATTAGTGTAGTAGGGAACCTGAGCCTTAAGTATGTAAACATAATTTAGCTTATTGTATCATGCATGTGTGGCTGAATGCCACTATTGTACTCTGATATATATGCAGTCCTCTAAGGAGCAGAAGGGAAGCACAAGAGCGGAAGCGGAAGAAGAGCAGAAGCAAAAGCACGCTCCCCACAATACAACTGCACTCCCCACAATAAAGTTGGTGCCTGCCACTTCATTCTCATGTCGGCCTCTTGTGCATTCTTCCAAATGGGCATCTCACCACTGAAACCTTCTCTTCTCAATCAGCTTGGTGCTGACAATGATCAATGTTTCAAATAGAATCATTGGTATCATTTGGGTGAGCACTATCATTCTTTTTTTCATGAGGTCTACTCCTCATGACCATACCTTTTCCAGGGCATCCCCTATAAATACAGCACTGTCCTGTGTGTTAGTAGAAAGCTTGTAGATTCCACACTGAACTTGCAGTAGAATATCTGGCACCTTGCAATTAGCATAAAAGAAAAAAGGAGTATTTTCCTAGTAAAGCCATGATGTTGTTGCTATCATCATCATCATCAACATCACCATCATTGTCATTAAACATTCAGCTACAGATAATGTTATGATGTGTCCTTTTAAATAGATGTCAACTGCAAGCCCCAAAAGGCAATTGTACAGACCCTTAATTTATTTCTAAAATAATTATTTTCCTCTTATCTTAAATAGTTCTTAATATTTGTGAATGTGATGGTGCTTACATTTATATGATGTAGCCATCATTCTATGGGAACAGATATTGTGAATTGAGGCAACAGAACTTTCTACATCAGCATTTCACTGAAAATGCTACTGTCAACTTAGCCTCATTTTGCAAATCGATTCTCTTTATTGTTGCCTTTATTGGATGACAGAGGAAAGGGAGGAAATAGAAGGAAGAAGTGCACCTGCTGAGATAATTGCACTTGTCCCTCACTACAGGAAATAAAAAAATCTCCTTTATCCTTTCATTCCTCTATGCATGCCACTTCAAAGTATAGTTCAGCAAAGAACTTAAATGTTAAAAATCCCAGATGACATTTTCAGAGCCATACATTTTCCAACTTTTGAGTGAAGGACAGACAACTTGACTGATGGCTGGTGGGCTGGTCACATGCCCCAGAGAAGTGTTTTCCTCTGCAGAGTCAGCATCGAGATTTTGAAACTATGATTTGTTTGCTACTGAACAAGCCAGCCATGGTCCCTTTGTGCAATGCTTGTTTTCCATGCAGCTAGAGGTGAAGCAAGGATGCATTTTATTCTCTCTCATCCTCCAGTTTCAGTGGAGCTCATTCCACTACTTGAGCTAGGAATAATATTAGCTTCTCTTACATATGTGGCAGTCAGGAGATAACACATTGTACTTTCCCCAATTCATTACAAAAGAATCTTGATTCTACCTTATGTGATGCAGCTTTTTCTTTTGATTATAGGGCTTTTGTTAGAAGTTCACACAGACAGTTATTTTCAGTTTAGTGGAATATAAGGACGAGAACAAGGAAGGAGGAGTCAGTGCTCATAGGAGAAGAAAAAGAGGCAAGGAGAAAAAGGTATAAGTGAGAAATTTGGAATTGCAAATCTAGGGTTAAAAGAATATCTATGGAGAGACCCATTTCTATGTAAGTGTTTTCAAGGCCTGAGCAGTGAGCAGAAGTTGTGGAGCAACTCTTCCCACCACTGCACAGCAACATACTTGAATGTGACCTTGAACTATCCCAATCCCACCTCCCTGCTTCCTCCTTGTCCTCCATGCTGGAAATATCAGTGAGGAGTCTGATTATATGACTAAGCTAGCATGAAAATAAGGCAAGCTTTCTTTAAGAAAAAAAAAAAAAGAAATATACAGCCCTTGATCAGGAGTCTCCCTTCAGGACAGGACCAAATGCCCTTTGTTTTGATGAGTCCTCACAGCTTCCATTCCAAGAAACCTTACAAACCTTACCTCATAGGAAGGAGTACGAGACTGATTAGAAAAATAGGAGGTGTCTAAGAGTTTCAATCTCTAATGTATATACTGTTAATGTTATGCTTAAAAATGCTTTGCTTCAAAAGTAACATTGGACTTTGAGAGACTATTTCTATGGAGTTTGGATGGGTAAGAGAGATGTCCAATACAGGTTGCTGGGGGCTGCTATAGAAACATTTTAACTTAAATATGATAGCAGTAACACAAGCTTCAATTTCAAAAGGTAGACGGGTAGAGTTTGAAGGAAGAAAGTTTGTCATTCCTTATCATCATGAGATATAAGGAGCTGAGCTTTTCATGTGCCTGAATGCATTTGTATAATTAAAGAAAACCATTTTGGAAATTAAGACTTTGTATTTCAAAAAGTTTGTCTTATATTCAGGCCAATAAGATTTAGTTTTTAACAATGCCTCTTATATAAGTTCTGGAAATATTTTTGAAATATAGGCTTGTACTGATTTGCAAGGTAGTGCTAGGTAATTCCAGCTGGCATCCTGACTGAGGCATTTCCAACTTTAAGGCTACTCTCCATTATACTAACTAGATGTGTTTGTTATTGCAGTAGTATTGTAATTGCTGAGACACCAGCCTTCTTTCCGACTATTCAGGTGGGTGGTAATTGTAGAAGCCTTTATTTCTTCTCTGTTTTTACTAGGATTGAGGCATTGTGATGAGATTCTGGAATTTTCTCACAGGCACTGTCATTAATGATTTTAGAAATATTTTCATCATTTTTTATTAAATGGAACATACATTTTCATAGCCATTGAAGAACTTAGAATAAGCTCTGGTAAATAAATGTATATATTCTTGAACTTATTGTTTGGGTTTCAAATGTCCTGTAGAAAATATCTGCTCTGACAGAGACGTCTAATATTCTCCCAAATCTAGTTCTCCTCTCTTTTCAGGCACGTAGTATTATTGTACTTTCCTGCTGCCTTGTGGTTAGGTAAATAGTTATTGCCACTGAGTTGTGAGCAGAAGAAACATGTGTCACTTCTGGACTAAAGCATTTAATTGCTGGTGTGTAACCCTCTTGCTCTGCTCTTTCCTTGAGATGGTGAGCTCTGAAGCATCATGGAGAACTGGTGGCATCTCCAGATGCAGTGACCACATGGAACAAAACTGATCTGCCAATCTATATTGGGCATATGGCATGAGTGAAAAATAAATTTTTGTAGTTTTAAGCCACTGGAATTTCTGGGATTCTTGTTAGTGCAGCATAACCTAATCTATTCTATCATATGCTTTGTCTTCACAAATATACACAGACTATGGCCTGGGGACAAATCTGGCCTGCTGCCTATTTTATTTCTTTTGATTTTTAAAAAAATTTATTTTTTGACATTCAATATTATTTTTATTAGTTCAGGTATACAGCATAATGATGATTAGACATTTACATAATTTATGAAGTGATACCCCGCCCCCTCACCTCGTTTAGACTAGTACTCATCTGGCACTATACATGGTTATTACAAGATTATTGACTATTTTCCCTATGCTGTATCTCACATCTCTATAACGATTTTTAACTACTAATTTGTACTTCTTAATATCTTTATCTTTTTCACCCAACCCACAAACCCCCTCCCATCCAGCAATCACAAGTTTGTTCTCTGTATCTATGAGTCTGTTTTCATTTTTTTTTCTGTTCTTTAGATTCTATATATGAATGAAATCATATTGTATTTGTCTGACTTATTTCACTTAGCATGGCTCCATCCATGTCATTGTAAATGGTAAGATTTTATTTTTTATGGCTGAATAATATTCCATTTTATATGTGTACCACAACTTCATCTATTGATGGGCATTTAGGTTGCTCCCATACATTGGCTATTGTAAATAGCACTGCAGTGAACATAGGAGTGCATAGATCTTTTTGAATATACCCAGAAATGAAATTACTGGATTGTAAAGTAGTTCTACTTTTAATTATTTGAGGAAACTCCAAATGATTTTTCACAGTGGCTGTACCAATTTCCAACCCCTCTAACGATGCACAAGGATTCTCTTTTCTCCACATCCTTACCAACGCTTGTTTTTTGATTTATTAATGATAGCCAATCTGACAGGTGTGAGGTGATATTACATTGTGGTTTTAATCTGCATTTCTCTGATGATTAGTGACCTTGAGTATCTTTTCATATGTCTATTGGCTACCTATAGTTTCTCTTTGGAGAAATACTTATTCAGGTCTTCTGCCCATTTTTTTTTAATTGAATTTTGTCGTAGTTGTTGTTGAGTTGTACGAATTCTTTATAAATTTTTGATATTAACCCCCTGTCAGATGTATCATAGGCAAATATCTTCTCCCATTTAGAAGGTTGTCTTTTTGCTTTGTTAATGGTTTCCTTTGCTGTGCAAACCCTTTTTAGTTTGATGTAGTCCCATTTGTTTATTTTCTCTTTTGTTTCCCTTGCCTGAGGAGATATGTCAAAAAAAAATATTACTAAGAGCAATGTCAGGGAGTTTACTGCCTATGTTTTCTTCTAAGGGTTCTATGGCTTTGGGTCCTACTTGTAAGTCTTTAATCCATTTTGAGTTTATTCTCGTATATAGAGTAAGAAGGTGATCCAGTTTCATTTTTTTGCATGTATCTGTCCTGTTTTCCCAACACAATTTGTTGAAGAGACTGTCTTTACCTCCTTATATATTTTGCCTCCTTTGTCATAGATTAAATGACCATATGGGTGTGCCTTTATTTCTGGGCTCTCTATTTTGTTCCATTGATCTATATATATATATTTTTTTATGCTAATACCATGCTGTTTTGATTACTAAAGCCTTGTAGTATAGTTTGATATCAGGTAGTGTGATACTTCCGATTGCGTTCTTTCTCAAGTTTGCTGTGGCTATTTGGTGTCTTTAATGGTCCCATATACATTTTTGGATTATTCTTTCGAGTTCTGCGAAAAATGTATTGGTATTTTGATAGGGATTGCATTGAATCTATACATTGCTTTGGATAGTATGAACATTTTAACAGTGTTAATTATTCCTATTCACGAGCCTGGTATATGCTTCTGTTTATTTGTATCTTCTTCAATTTCTTCAATGTCTTTTAATTTTCTAAGTACAGGCCTTTTACGTCTTTGGTTATAGTTATTCCTAGGGTTTTTTTTTTTATGTAATTGCAAATGGGATTGCATTCGTCATTTCTCTTTCTGATAGTTTATTATTGGTGCATAAAAATACAATCAATTTCTGAATATTTGTATCCTGCTACTTTACTAAACTCATTTATCAATTCTAACACTTATTGTATTCTTCATTTCTGACTGGTTCTTTTTTATGGTTTCTATGTCCTTTTTTATGCTTACTATCTCTTTGTTGAAGTTCTCACTGAGATCATCTATTCTTCCCCTAAATTCATTGAGCATCCTTATAACCAGTGTTTTGAACTCTTTCTATGGTAGGTTATTCGCCTCCATTTCATTTAGTTCTTTTTCTGGAATTTCTCCTGTTCTTTCACTTGAGACACGTTTTTTTTTTCTTCTCATTTTGGCTACCTCTCTGTGTTTGTTTCTATGTATTAGGTAGATTTGCTACATCTCCAAGTCTTGGCCAGGCGGCCTCATGTAGTTAGTGTCCTGTGTGGCCCAGTGGTGCCATCTCCCTGGTTATCTGTGCCTGGTGCTCCAGGAGTGTACCTTATATGGGTTTTGTGTGCCCTCCTGTTATAGTTAAGCCTTGATTGCTATTGGCATGTCAGTTCTTGGGATTGACTCCCAGGCTAACAGGCTGTGAAGACTGGCCACAACCACAGGATATGAGCTTTTGACCCTGGGGTGGGATCGCCTCAGTAGGTTCATGTGCCTGTTGAGACCACTCTTTGGGTGTGCCACTAGTGGGGTGAATCAGGTGGTGCTCTGTTGTGGTCTGGCACCTACTCCAAGTGTGTTGGTTCTAGGGCCCCTTGGGGAGGCTTCCCTGTAGGCTAAAGTCAGCTGCTCCCTGTGACTTCTTAGGGCTTTCTGAGAAAAGCTACAACATGATCTGCTGTTTATTGCTGCCTGTGCTGGACATGGAGGCATGTGGGAGAAGCCACATGGCAAACTGAGGCTAGCTGCCACCAGCACCAGGCCTCGGGCAGCTCAGCAAAGGTTCCAGGACACCTCAAGGTCAGATGCCATCTGCCAGCTGCACTTAAGTCTCAGTAGCTGAAGGAGTCTTGGGTGGTATGTGAGTTGAGTGAGGCGAAGTCCCAGAAAGTCAACAAGGTGGATTGGGCAGTGCTCCCCAGATTCGGTGCCAGTGCTGAGCCTGTGGCTATTCTCAAAAGTCTCAGATCACACCAAAGTCAGCTGCCACCTGCCTGGGTCCTGCAGAGTCCCGAGATTTGTTCAAGAAACATTTAAGCTCTGGCCGGGGCTGTTTTCTCACCACCTGAGTTGTCTCAGAAGATCTGAGAGCTGAGGTCTGTCCATTGCTACCAAAAGAGCCTCCTGTGGAGAGGAATGGGCAGGGCTGGCTGCTCAGACAGGAAAATGCCTCCAGCAATTTGTAAGTTGGGTGGGGTGGGGTCTCAGAGAGTCAGACAGTGGAGGGAGAGGATTTCCCCAGGCCAATGCAGATTCGAATTTGGCCATGTGGGGAGAGGGCTCAACACAGGCATGATGGCACCCGCCTATAGGCTGCATTAGTGGAGGGCTCAACACAAGAACAATGGTAGCTGTTTCTCCGTTCCTTGTCCCAAAGCCACACAACTCAGTCCTTCCCTGAGTGTCTCTGCCACCTCTTAAGCTGCTGTCCTTCTGCTGGAGCCCAGTGTGAGTACCTGTAAGCCAGGGGTTCCCAACTGGTCTGTGGCCTGTTAGGAACTGGGCTTCACTGCAGGAAGTAAGCAGCGGCAAGTAAGCAAAGCTTCATTTGTATTTGTAGCTGTTCCTCAATGCTAGCATCAATATCTCAGCTCTACCTCAGATCATCAGGCATTAGATTCTCATAAGAGCACCAGTCTCTGGTGCTAAAAAGGTTGAAGACCATTGTCGTAAGTGAATCTGTACACGGAACCTTTAAATAAATATCTGGGTTTCCAGCAGCCTTATGTTTCACCTAGATGGGCAGCATGCCCATTGATTTTTACAGCCAGATTTTGTGGGGTCTTCTCTTCCTAGCACTGGAACCCTGGATTAGGGAGCCTGGTGTGAGTCCAGGACCCCTTGCTCCTCTGGAGGAGCCTCTGCCCTGAGATATTCCTCCTGATGCTCACCCGTCACACACAAGTGTTGGGCCAGCTCATTCCACATCTCTATTCCTCCTATCAGTCTTGATGTGGCCTCTTCTTTATATCCTTAATTATAGGAGTTCTGTCCAGCTAGATTAGAATTTAGATGGTTCTCCAGGTTGATCGTTCTATAATTTACTTGTAATTTTAATGTGGTTATGGTAGAAGGCAAGCACAGCATTTACCTACCCTACCATCTTGACCGTAACTCCCAGACTAGGTTTCTTTTCCCCCAAGTTAACTAGTAAGTACAGAGGAAAAAAGAATTCATCCTTAAACTCCATAAACACAAAGTTATTGACAGAAAGCATAGGAATCATTTGTAGGTACTACCAGACATGTTTATATCAAATGAGACTTGGGCTGGGCAGACACCTAAATTGATATAGTTGAGCCAGCATCCCTCCCTCCCTTCATCTTGATGTCCCCCTCTCTTTCTATGGCATCCTTTTACCTTTTGCATCCTTTAATTTTTTTTTTATTAAGTTTGTTGGGGTAACATTGGTTAATACAATTATATAATTTTCAGGTGTACATTATAATTTGACATCTGTATATTCTATTGTGTGTTTACCACCCAAAGTCCAGTTTCCTTCAGCTACCACATATTTGATCCACTTTACTCACTTCACTCTCTCCCTATAACCCTATATTTGACCCCCTTTACCCCGTCTATTTCCCCCTCCTCTGCTCCCACCAACTGGTAATCACTAGTCTATTGTCCATGTCCATGAGTCTCTGTTTGTTCGTTAGTTGCTTTCAGGTTTATATCCCACATATAAGTGATATCATGTGATTTTCAACTTTTTCTGCCTGACTTATTTCGCTTACCATGATTATCTCGAGGTCCATCCATGTTGTCGCAAATGGCAGTATTTCATCTCTTCTTACGGCTGAGTAATATTCCATTGTATATATGTACCACAGCTTCTTTACCCAATCATCTATCGTAGGACACTTC